>NW_007247732.1:38349-111348 GCF_000164805.1 Carlito syrichta | reverse complement strand
TGGGCAACAGAGTGAGACCCCAACTCAAAAAAAAAAAAAAGACGAAATAAGCACTTGAAGATGAGACATGACTTATCATGACTGGTAAGTTTGCGGGAAATGCACTCCAGTGTCAATAAATACATTTGTGAGCCAGGCTCCGTGGCTCAGCCTGTAATCCCGCGCCTTGGGAGGGCGAGGTGAGTGGATGGCCTGAGCCCGCCGGTTGGAGACCCGCCTGGGCAACTTGGCGAGACCTTATCTCTACTAAAAAAATGCAAAAATCAGCCAGGCATGGTGGTGCTCACCTGTAGTCCCAGCTACTCCTGAACCCAGGAGGTTGAAGCTGCGGTGAGCTGTGAATATTGCCACTGCACTCCAGCCTGGGCAACAGAGTGAGACCCCAACTCAAAAAAAAAAAAAAGACGAAATAAGCACTTGAAGATGAGACATGACTTATCATGACTGGTAAGTTTGCGGGAAATGCACTCCAGTGTCAATAAATACATTTGTGAGCCAGGCTCCGTGGCTCAGCCTGTAATCCCGCGCCTTGGGAGGGCGAGGTGAGTGGATGGCCTGAGCCCGCCGGTTGGAGACCCGCCTGGGCAACTTGGCGAGACCTCATCGCTACAACAAATCAAAAAATTAGCTGGGCGTGGTAGCACACGCCTGTAGTTCCAGCTACTTGGAAGGCGGAGGCGGAAGGATCGCCGGAGCCCAGCAGGTCGAGGCTGCGGTGGCCAGAAGTGGCCCTTGCACTCCAGTGTGCGCGACCGAGTGAGACTCCAGCTCAAAAAAATTAAATAAATAAATTTGTGGCAAGGTGTATTTTGCTGAGCTCTGCCAGCAGCAGCGCAGACATCTCACTCTGGAGGTCATGCCTCTTTCTGAGACTTCACCCTGAGCTCCCTGGCATCTTCATGTTGGACGTAACAGGGTCCAGGGTGGGGGCGCAGCCCGTCCGGGGAGACCACCGCCCGGCTGCAGACGCAAAGGCATGGGCTGGGCGAGCGCACCGGAGGCTCATCAGGCGTGCTCTGCTGCCCTCTGCTGGGCACACGTGGGAAAGGCTTCATCTCACAGGAGGCGAACAGATTCTCAACAAAGTGGCGGGGTGAAGACCGGGTTCGCGACATGCTCCTTTTTTGATCAATACTGTTAAAATCAGACAGAAGGCAGTATGTCTAATTTCTCTTTTTTTTGAGTCGGAGTCTCACTCCGTCACCCAGACTGGAGTGCAGCAGCCTCGACCTGCTGGCCTCCGGCGATCCTTCCGCCTCAGCCTTCCGAGTAGCTGGAACTACAGGCGCGCTACCACGCCCGGCTGATTTTTTGAATTATTGTAGAGATGAGGTTTTGCCAAGTTGCCCAGGCGGGTCTCCAACCCGTGGGCTCAGGCCATCCACTCACCTCAGCCTCCCAAGGTGCGGGATTACAGGCTGAGCCACCGAGCCCCGCTAGTATGTCTAATTTCTTACTGCTGAAATTTTATTTTAAAAATATCTATCTTGGGTGCCTGAATGAAACGTAATTGTACACCTAACCCTTAACTGTACCCCACAAAGCTATAATAAAAAATATTTTTAAAATAATAATAATAATAATACTAACGTGTCTATTTCTGCAGCAGTCCCAGGCTGTTTTGGTGACTGTAGCCTTATAATAAAGTTAAAAACCTGAAAAAGAAAAAAAGAAAAAATTGCATGTGGATTTGCTAATAAATTTAAAATGTGATGATATGAATATATTCCAATAAATGATTTAATGATGATAAAACAAATATCTATTTTATCCCCTACACTTATCTCTACTTTCATGCTCCAGTGGAAGACTGTGGTAAAATTAGTTATCATTGTGGGTCCATCTGTAATATTTTTTACTCACTTTCTTATTGCCAGCAACCAGGAATTTTTTTAAGACGCAGACTTAAGTTTTCTAAATATAAACACTTTCTCAGCTACCAAACCTTGGCCAGCTCTGATCCAGTTCACCAGTAGGCTGGACAACAGTCATTCTGTCCTTTGTAGATTATGATGTTCTGTATGTCATCCCTTTAAGGAATGGGACCATTGGCTGTTTCCTAATGAAAAATATAGATAAATGATTATTATTTAGGGTTTGTAACCCTGTTGCTAGTACTTTGTGTTACGTCCTGCTAAGGATCGCAAGACTCAACCTGGATCCCTGGAGGACTGGATTGCTTTAGGCTGATTCTGTTTCATAGCTTGCAAAAAGTGACTTACAGTCAAAAGACGTTAAAACATTGAGCACCCCCCAAAAAAAAAATCAGACCGAGCGACCCAAACTTTTCTACTCTCCTGGGTCCTTCTTCATCCCTACCAGGACAACAATCTTGGATTTTAATTTTTATTAAAATTTTTAAAACTAAAATGACTTTAAACCGTTGTGTAATGTACGTACACAGTCTCAGGGACTCCTGGATGTTACAATATTCCATCCCGTGAACTCCACGAATTCACTTATTCGTGCAGGTCACGAGTCTTAGTTTTGGAGTTGGGTCCCTCCTCCTGGTTCTGCTTTGCTGGATGGTGGACATGAATGAAAAGCCGCTGACCTCAGGCTACTCCAAGGTGGACGCTGCTAAGGGCTGGGGTAAGTGGGGGAGGAGTTGCTCAGAGGACAGCTCTCACCCCATCTTGTTCTAGTTCTTGGGAGGCCGGAAAAATGCAGTCTCGCTGGGAAGTGCTTGGCATAGAAAAGCCTGTGTCTGGCTACCTCTGGTTTCTCCAGGGTCCAGAGTCCCCTCCCTCCAGATGGGTCACTATTCCTTTAAGCAGAATTTACTTATTTTTAGAGTTGAGGTCCTGCTCTGTGGCCCATTGCCCACTGCAGCCTTGAACTTCTGGGCTCGAGCCATCCTCCTGCCTCAGCCTCCTGAGTAGCTGGAAGCAGAAATGTGTAATGTGTGTAGACTTCATATTCCTTTGGTCTGTACCATCAGCGTGGATAACTGGGGCAGAATGACCAGGCTCCAAATTAGCCAGTGTCACACGGGCTTGCTCCGAGAAGAGTCTACCCATTTTGTGGGACAACATTCACACCCGACCTCTCTGTGCCACGGAGGTCTCCTGTAGCAATTTCTTTTAAAGTATTCTGTCCCAGGGACAGGATGGGATTCATCCCCAGTAGCCCTATTTGTGGTTGAGAAAACAGATCATCATCCCTGGATAAGTTTTCACTTACTGTTACTGCTCTGGCCACATGAGGTATTTGTGTTTGCGTCTCGCTCACTCCTCGACCGTCCTTGATGGCAAAGACTGCCCTGCTGACACCCCGGCACTCAGCACAGCGCCTGGAGACCGAGAAGCACTCCACACGAGTTTTTCAAATGAGTGCCTTTTAGTGCCGCTGCCCTCTGTGGGGTTTACTCACAGGCCAGAACTCGGCTGCTGGTTGTCTGTGTGTTCCTGTGAGTGTCCGGAAGGCCAACACACCACGAGGAGGTGTGAGCCCAGTTCGGTAAGTGTGGCACCAAAGTCTGGTCCCTAAAATCAGTAAGCTCAACCCCATCACCCCATTTACCGAGAAACGGTCTCCTGTCGCCGCCTTGTTGAAGGGTCTTCTCTTTCTGGGTGCCTCTGCTTTGGATGTCTTGGCCATAAAAGGCTACATCCTTACCCTACTGCTGTTGCCAGGGAGGGTCCTTGAGGCCCGTGCGAACCCGAGGCTCTGGGACCTGCATGCCAGGAACAGGCTGGGGGGCAGGGACGCACGGCAGCCCCTCTGCGTCCAGAGGGAACATGCATTCTCCCACGCTCACCAAAGCAACGTGGGGGCATCTCTGCAGAGAGGAGGCAGGGGTCTAGAGATATGGAAAGGAAAACGGAGGGAAGCGACTTTATAAAACAAATGGTCACGTCAGGGAGAAACAAAAGTAAAGGTAAATGTGGTGCTTACTAAAAAGTTTGGTAAGAAAAGATTGGACATCACTGAATTTTTTTTTTTTTGAGTTGGAGTCTCACTCAGTTGCCCAGACTGGAGGGCAGTGGCCGCTCCCGGCCACCGCAGCCTCGACCTGCTGGGCTCTGGCGATCCTTCCGCCTCAGCCTTCAAGGAGCCGGAACTACAGGCACGTGCTACCATGCCCGGCTGATTTTTTGATTTTTTGTAGAGATGAGGGCTCACCAAGTTGCCCAGGCGGGTCTCGAACCTGTGGGCTCAGGCCATCCACTCACCTCAGCCTCCCAAAGTGCTGGGATGACAGACTGAGCCACCGAGCCCGGCCCAGAAAAACTTAAAGCCTTCTTATAAAGTGCTGCAAAGATATTTCAATTCCTCCTTTTGGTTAAAAAGCACAGCCGTCCCCCCAAACTTTCTGTCATCTTATAACAGTGTATTTTTAACAAAAAAAGCCGGCAGGTGGGATCCGTCGTCTCATTTTATATAGTGTCAGTGAAAACAAATGCCATTACATGGCGACTCCTTAGGATACGGCCCCCCAACCAAGGTCACGTCCTTTCCATTTGCTTTTTGAATCGCAATCATGATAGCCCCTCAGTGGGCTGACACGTGCTGAGGAAGCCACATCTGCTAGAGCCACCCCTCATGCCAGAACCTCTGAGGGGGAGGACGGCTGAGGCCTGCGGAGCAGGGGAACGCCAGCAGCCACGAAAGGCACTGACAGTGGGGGTGAGACGAGACGGGAAGGGGGTTGGAGAAGGACCCCCCGGGGCCCCTTGGACCGCCCCAGCCACGGTGGCACGCTTGAGGAAGCTGCAGGGTCAGCACGTACCTGAGCCCCCAGGGGGCTCTCATCTGTCCTCCTCCGTGTAGTTGCAGAGAGCCCTGGGGTGGATGTCCCAGGCTTAGCCCCACCTCCGCCATATTCCCTTCGGGGAGGCGACGCCAGGATGCTTCCACGAGCTTCCTTTCCCATTCCCTCCTCCCGCATCAGCCTCCTCCCAAAGAAAAACCACCAGAGAGAAGCCAACGGAACATACTTGACTGTCTTTCAAAGTTGCTGGCCGTAAACAAACTTGTTGAAGAAATAAAGACCACATGGCAAGATAGCCGAATCTTTGGGAGTTTTCTGGTGGTTGCTTTTTGGCCATGCTTCACATCTGATAACATTTGAATTTGATAGAATTCAGCTCGCGGCGTACAAAATTTATAAAAACTTATTGCAAATGTGCCTTGGTGTAAAAATCAAAGTCTTCTCAAAACGGTATGCTTCCTGTCACCAAGGAGGGGTGTCGTTGTGTGACCCTTGCGCCGTTCTTAATAAAGACCAAAATATTCTTACCTGGAAACTGGAAGGGAAAATGAGGAAAAACAAGGCGATGGAATGGTGGAAATGACGTTTCCAAACCTAAGAGCAACCTTTCCAGGTTCTAGGACGCAGATTTGTCGCGGATGACTGCTTCCGGAAGCAGGAGCAAGTGGACACCTCCGTCGGAGGAAGAGCTCGGAGGGTGAGCCCCATCCCCTCCCCAGAGTGTGATTCCTTTCTCATCTCAGCTGGCATCTTCTTCCCTTCCTTGGTCAAGATCAACACCGCCAACAGACTGGGGACAGGGTCACCCCTGCACACGGTGAGCCAGCAACCCCTGGGAGCTCCCTGCAGGGTGAGCTGCTCTGCGGGACACACGCAGTAAAGGCAGAGGCCCCCTGCTGAGGTGACCATGCCAGGGCTGAGCAGCTCTCTGAAGGCAGGAAACTGCTCTCCAGCGCTGCCCGTCGGGCCCTGGAAGCCACTCAGATTAGTCTGACCACATCCAGAAAGGGGACAGGAAAACCAGAGGCATGTCCCGCCCGTGTTCATTAAGCGAGCCACCCCGTGCTTTGGACTGCTCCTCCTTCACCTGCTTTCTGTGTGAACCCACCATCCCAGCCCTCCTGGGCCCTAACTGGTCAACGTCTCTTGTTGTCGGTGAGAGCCAGGACCGGATGTGGTATGATTGCTAAGGACCTCGCAGAGCCTGGTTGCACTTTGGACTCTGTCTTTTCCACATGTATATTTTAACTCAGTGGACACGGCACTCCTATTGATGCAGCTAAGGTGAGGAGCTCACAAAGTCACGTGATGCTGAGAGGGCGCAAAGTAGCCAAAAAATGCCTCAGCAATCCTGCAACGCCAGACCTTCAGTTCACACCCAAAAAGTGTATATCAGTGTTCTAGGTACATCTTCCTTTTCTATCGAGTAGAGACCCCCATCCCTTCTTCCCTTCCTGTCTTGCTCTCTACTCACTGGGAGGAAACTCTGAAGGGGGAAGCTAGATGGATTTTTGAAAAGAGGAACGCTTAACATACACTGTTAGTGGGAGTAGGAATTAGTACAATCGCTAAGGAAATCAGTATGGAGGTTTCCCAAAGCACTAAAAGTAGATCTGCAATTTGACTCAGCAATCCCATTAGCAGGTATCTATCCAAAAGAACAGAGGCCATTGTATGAAAAGACACCAGCACTTGCATGTGTATCGCTGCACAACGCACAATCGCAAAGATTGGGATCAACCTAAATGTCCATCAACCAATCGGTGGATATCAAAAGTATGGTATACGAGGACAATTAAGTTCACGAACTCATCCTAGAAAAAGTGCGACATACCTCATTGCTGAATATCACGACAGTCACCTTCGAAAGCTATGCACTGACACCAGTGCCTAGTCCACTTGTCAAAGCAACTCTGGGACTCTCTTTCTGGAATAACCATCAGAGTCGTGGTCGTATTACCCTCGATGTCCTGAATGTCATAAAAATGTCTTCCTCTTGATATTTCCTTTATCTTCAGGTAAAGAAAAAAGCACTGGGGGCCAGATCAGGTGAGCAGGGAGGGTGTTCCAATACAGTTATTTGTTTACTGGCTAAAAACTCCCTCACAGTGCAGTGTGAGCTGGCGCATTGTCGTGATGCAAAAGCTCCTTTGGGACCATTTTTGCACACACCTTTCTCATGCTAAGATTTTCAGTTAGGATTTTCCTGTTTCTCTATCGATGTTTATTTGGTCCGCTATGCTTCTCACAGTCAACAATTTTGATGCACAATTTGATGAATTTTTGCAATGTTTTCATCAGTTCCGCTCATTACTGGCCACCTGACCTCTCTTCACCGGTGACACTACCCCTCAGAAAAAACAGCTAATCCATCTGCACACTGTGGTTTTCATCACGGCATTATCCCCATAAACATGGACCAACATGTCCCTGATCTCACTTCCGCTCTTGCCAAGTTTAACAAGAAATGTAATGTTCGTCTGTTGCCTTCATTCAAGCACCGGCATTCTTGCAACAGCACACAAACACATGCAACAACAATAATGAACGCCACTCAGCAAGACACCGCCCCACGTCGACACAAACACAGCTGTGAGACACTGATATACCAAGGTTTTGAAACCTTACTGAGCTGTCTGTACAGCGCTGCCAATGTAAGCACACGGTGGTGAGTTCACAGACTTAATTATCAGACCAGATGTACATACCATGGGATACTCTGCAGCCATAAAAAAGAATGAACTCATGTCTTTTGCAGCGACTTGGATGGAACTGGAGAATTCTCCTAAGTGACCTTATGTGGGAACAGAAAGCCAAGCACCGCCTGTTCTCACTGCAAAGTGGGAGCTAGACTGAGGATCTGCAAAGACAGAGAGAAGGGTGTCACGGACACTGGAGACTCAGAAGGGGAGGAGGGTAAGGGCTGGAGGGACAAAGAAGTCACCTGCGGGGTTCAGTGTGCACAGGTGGGGATGGTGGACGCACTTGAAGCCCCGACTTCCTCACAATTATACAGTGTATCTATGTAACCCCAAACTATCTGCAGCTCCTAAAGCTATTGAAATCAAATAATTAACAAATAACACAAATGTGAAAAAAATTTTTTTTCTAAAAGACAGCAAAGTCTAGAGAAAGAACCAATCAAAAAGCTAAAACTCTCATCTACTTACTTGATTTTTCTTTCTACTACGAAGTGTGCCAAGTCTGTGGCTCTTTCTCTCTGAGGAAGGTGGAACCCTAGAGAAGTCACAGGACACAAGGAAACCCTCACATCGACTGTCGGGCGAGAGAAGGAGGCTGGTACCGTATTTTCTTGGAAAAAAGTATAGGCCACTGAAGACATGAAAGAAATGAAAATTCCGTGACCTCACATGAGCATTTGTGAGCAAAGTCTTTCAGCTTCGGTACAGCCGCTTTGATCGCTGGGACCACATCTTTCTTGTCACACTGGGGCGTGCTTCTCAAATACACACACGTCTAACGGCCCTCTGGGCCAGCTGTTGCAAGTCCTGGTCAGAGTCCTGGCTGTGGCCCCCTGGGAAGGTGTCAAGGCTCTTTTTCCCAAGGACACCGAGCCAAGTGCATCTGACGCTACCAGGGGCGGGGCTCCCACCGCAACGGGCGGTGCTGCCGGCCCCGGCTCCCCTACCCTGGCCTCGGCCCGTCCCAAAGGGTTTCCTTCAGGTGGATTCTCAGCCCTGCCCTGTGCCCACGACCAACCTGAACCACAGTATCCTTGAAGGAACACACCACACTTTTTTGCCCAAGTGGTGGCTTAGCACCCACAGGCCCTGGCATGGAGGGAGTGAGTCACAACCCACGCCTTCTTCTAAGTTGCCCACAGCTCTCGGAGTGTCACTTCTCCATGCACAGAGGGGGGGGGCGGACAAGTGCCAGGTCCCAGGGCAAGCCCGAGGCGTCAATGAAGCAACCGTGTAGACGGATGGTAAGCAACACAACACCAGAACACAAATACTCTCTGCACAGCTGACTGTCACCCTACAGTCAGGCATCGATAAAGACTGGCCAAAAGAGTGCACAAGAGAACAGAAAGACATGTGCCAGAAGGAAGATGCACGGCCCGGGTGCTGGCCCTTGGTGGCGGGGAGAGGAGCTCGGCTTCTCTGGGGGGCTCAGCCTCGCCCTCGGCCCCTGCCGGCTGCCTAAGGTGGCAAAATGGCCTTCTCACCTCAGGGAGCTGGGATTTCACACCCGGACACCCACCACAAACACTCCTCCGCCAACTTCCCAGAGATCTTCCATGGAAGGAGAGGTCCTCCCACTCTGTTTTCATCTCCAAATACGTTTTAGAAAGTCCAACCACACATCTGATGGGAGTCTCCTCTTCCAGAAGACCCAGACACGGTCATGTGCTTCCCCCATGGGACACAAAGAAACACAAGTGATTCACCCCGTGCAGCCAACGTCAGTGCTGCCAGGTCACCCCTAGACAGAAAGCAGAGCTGGGAAAGTGTACCTTGACTGTAGATAAATGGGGTTTGGACCAGGCACCAAGTGCGAGGGACAGACAGATGGGTGGAGGGTGGGCATCAGCGGGCAGGCACCCGGCCAAAGGGTAGCGCCCGGCCAAAGGGTAGCTGAGACATCCTTACTTTCTGCTATTTTATGGCAATAGCTCTAAGGGTTGCTTTGGTTTCTGATATTCTTTTATTTCTTACTGGGAGAGAATGACACACATAGAAAGAAGGTTTAGAAGTACTTTAAAAGATGAGACACACAGAGGAGCCACACCGGAAAAAAGACTAAATAGTGGAGTCAAAAGTAAGATGTCCCAGCAATACTCCTCTAGCTATCAGGAAGACAGCCAAGGCTACACTGATTGTCAGCAGAGAGGTCTTTACAGACAGGACTCTTTCTGAAGCAGGCTGCAGAGGCTCCTGGTAGGGAAGGCATACTGGGGGGTCCTTTCTTTGGTCACTACATTGCAATTTTGGGGGGAGTTCTTGGGTCCTCAAACTACATAAGGCCAAGGCTTTCTACACCCAAGACTTTTGACAAGCCCTTGCCTAAGGAAGCAGGACAGAGCCAGAGACAAAAAGCAGTGTGTGGGTGAAGTCTTGAGGAAGTCAAACTGTGGCATTCTGGAGAATGGTCACTCTGGCCCAGATCCCCGGACATTCTGTGGTGAGACCCCATGACTGAACCCTCCCTGGCCCTCCCTACTGCTACAGACTGGGCCATGGGTGAGGAGAAGTTGCAGCTCCAGCTCAGGGCCTGCTGTGGCCTAGGACCTCAAGATCCCGGCTCACTACCAGGTAAACTTTGGCTTCATTTGTTGTCAATCCCCCCAAAACACCCACCTCAATCTAGGAAAAGAACAGAGCTTAGAGGAAGGGTGGCACCGCAGAGCTCCCAGTGATCTTTTGCAATACTTGGATCCGAAGAGAGGCTTGGCTGTGGAAAGAGGAAGGTGCCCTTGGAAGGCATGGCACCCAGGAATACAGTTCCCCATCCCCTTGATGAACCTGCGGAGCCAGCGCCTGTGGTGGCCTCCTGCAGCGGGCAGCCTGGGAGGTGAGAAACCCTCTCTCCTCACTCCGGCTTCCCGGGAAGCCCCTGTGGCTCTCCCATGGCCAGTCCTCCAGTTACTGGGGGGCGACGACTGTCTGTGCCCACCTCGCAGGCGCGAGGAGTAACAAGGGGGCAGAGGGGCCACTCTGAGTCACCCGGGCATGGGCCCACTGGCCACCATTGCCGGACCTCTCAAATATGGTGACCATGACCAGCACAGCGAGCCGTGCGGTGGAGGCCATGAGTCGGGAGGTGAGCACGGCACCCAGGGCCGCCTCTCTCCCTCATGCACATACGGCGGCCGTGCTCTCGCTCCATCTCTGGGTCCTGTGGGAGACGTCTTCTGCCGTGAGTGTAGCCTGGAGAATGACCAGGGCCCGAGGAGCTGCGGTCCTCACGGCCATCACAGCCTGCCCAGCCTCCTCCCTGCTTGATGCTTGGCGAGTCCTCGCCGTCAGCTGCGGAGGCCGGGTCCCTGGGGAGGAGGACAGGGAGGCCATACCCAAGGGATTCAGAACCCTCCAGGCCCTGTCTGGGGCCTGCGATCTATTGCCTCCTGCATGCTGTAGCGTTAATTTAATGTTGGTGGCCAGACCTTGCCTGCTTTGGTCAGTTAACTAGATGTCTCTGTCCAGAATGCCCAGACACTGCGAATGCCCCACGTGACTCGCTGGGCTTTGGAAGATGTCCCTGGCATAATGTTCCATGGACACAGGAAGACAGTGTTCAGAGCTGAGGCTCTCTGGGGGCAGAGTGTGGGGAAAGAGACAATGCAAGTCGGACACGGAGCCCGAAGGAGGAGGCAGCAAACACAGAAGCTCCCTCAGTTAAGCTCCTTTCAGCTCAGAAGGACCTCGCCTGATTCTCAACACAACTGCTGTCATAGAACGGCCTCGTCCATCGTGTAGCACTCTTTGCTGGTTGCATTCCCACTGGTGTGGTCTAATGGGGGCTTTCCTTGGAGAACTCAGGATGCTTTTGCTGGTGTTTTGTTTGGCCTAGGGGTTGGGAAGCTCATTGTTCTGTCTTTCTTTTCCAGATGCCACAGCAAAGACTCTTAAAGGGGATTCGTTTGGAAGAGGCAGGACCTGAGCAGAAAGGGGTCTCACTGGCCACAAGATGTGGACGTGCCCGCCAGCCCCGTATGCTCAGCCAGGGTCATGCTGGTCCTTCTCTCATGAGAACCACCCACCGGGCCTATTCCTGGTCCCCCGGGGGTGGCCAGCTACTGAGCCAATAAAGTGCCAACCTGAGGGCTGAGGAACCCAGGGAGATACTGAAGCCAGATGGATTTCAGGGTCACTGTAAAAAAAAAAAAAATCACTCCAGACCACGTCCTTAAGACAAGGCCCAGGTCCCCAGAGTTCTCTCCATCAGTGCCCCAGGCATTCTGTCGTTACAGAAGAAGAAAAACTCTTCCCAACGACATACCTGAGTGGTCCTTGAAGCCTCCTTTAGACCCCGCTGAATGGCCATCTTTTTCCATCATTTATCAGAAAACAGGGGGCTACCATTTTAGAGGCGGAGAACCACTATTGTGTAATTACTCTCTTACTTGAAACTGCATGGCACCCACCACCCTGTGGGAATAGCATCTCTTCCTGCTAATTTGGAATGACACCTGACACAAACTATTAGACATTAGAACCACCAGGCTGGAAAGCAGGCCGCACAGTTCCTTCAGTGACCCAGGACCCACAAATACAATTATACTCATTGAAACGCAGCATCGATATGTATTTCTATTAGTCAAAACTGAACAGAATTTATTTTATAAACTGCTCGGTGGTTTGAGATACCAAGAACAGTTCAGATCATATATACCAGATTATATAACAAGAAATCAAATCTTAAAAAGAATAGCCTGTATTTTTGTTCCCTGACCTTTCAGACAAATTTACGTATTAACAAAGAATCAACATCTAAATAGACTTTTATTTTTATTTTACTTGTTTGGACAGAAAAGAAAATTCATCAGCTCTCATTAGCATCTCCCTAAGAGTTGGAAATAGTAAACTCAGAAATAGTGGACCTTGTAGAAAAGCATCACAAATTAAAAATATATTTCTCCATGTGGTAAAAGTGCTTTAAATCCAATCAAAGGGCACGGCGAAGGTGTTTGGAAACACAATCTAAGATGTGACCTACAATCCGTGGCATTGAGTCAAGACCACAGGTCGAGGGCGCCATCCCAAGCTGGAAGACAGCAATGACGTGGGCCCGAGCATGCTGGCAGCAACACTTCATTCATGAGTGTGGACAAGGAAGAGCGCCCCAAAGCCTGAGTAGAGTAGGTTCTGCCTTTGTAAAAATGAGGTGGTTACATAAATGGGGTTGAAGGGGAATTGGAGAATTCCAGAAATTACCTGTCCCTTGTCTGTGGTGACAGTTGGACCAGTCCGCCACTCTGGTGCTAAGGGTTCCCACGGAGACACATAAACCCTGGCTCAGAAAGAGCCTCAGACCCTTCTGGGGGATAAATGGAGCTCTCACTGCCAGCTGCTGGTCATGCTGTCTTCCCAGTCTGAGAAAGCTCCCCAGCGCTCGTACCCAATCACACCCAGCACAAGCTGTTACCACAGCCCAGTCTCGGGGTTTTCCCACAGTCAACCGTGCCATTCCGAGGGACCACCCCGAGGACGGCAAGCACTGCCAGGGTCACTACACACAGAGGAGACACAATAAGCAAGTGGTCATCCATGGGGATTTTGTTGTGTGTTTCAGCAATGCTACATATTTTTCAAAACAAGTAATTCTGCCAACGATGACGTCTGTGGCGAAGCCGAGGGCTGCAGGCTCCCCGTGGTCCTCAGTGGAGTACCACCACACGTGTTCTGGAAGCCAGCTGCCCTTCCTGCCCCTGCCACAGGCCAGAACACAGAACTGGGATCATGCAAGGAGCCTTGATGGGACCAAGGTGGGAGTGGAGGAGGAGGAGGGGACATCTACTTTTTACATTAGGTTTTAAGCAACAGTAAGAAAATAACCTGAAGATATATTTAAAAATAAAAAATAGCATCACCCTTCAACTGCCATTCTTTTGGCGTTTCCTTTCTCCCCGGCCCACCAGCCAAGCAGAGGACATGAGCGGGGATGCTTCACTTAGTCATCAGAACAGCAACTGCCCCGTTTGGTCACCACACACCCGGGATGTGCTGCTTCTTCCAAGAGACTTGTCTGAAGCTGCTTGCGTGAGGCAGACGCTGGAAAACCCTGGCATCCCCACACACCTGAGTCATCCTAATCGTGCAGAGCCTGTCTGCTTACATCCCCAGCTGTAAACTTAAACCCACATCCCCTATCTCTTTGGATCTTGATGAAGTGAGCATGTCAGAACACACGACGGCTTGTCCTATGGCAGGTGCCTTCCGTTGTCGTCACCTGTGCTAAGAGTCAAGGCTGCCTTCAGGTCCCACAATGTCACAAGATAATCTGCCCTTGAGACTCAGGTGTGTCATCGCAAGCCTGTGGAGCACTCGCTGCACGGAGGGGTCACCACTTCCCGGGGAAAACGTGCTCTTCCAGGAATGAGAAGTGGGACAGCAGCCATCATCTGACCAAGTCCCTCTTCACCCCTCCAGAGGTCTGTGCCTTTCTCCCAGGCAGCAGGCCACACACCAGGACATGTCCCATGTCCACGTCTCTGACCTGGCAGGTAGGTGCATCAGGCTCTTCTCCTCTCACCCCTCCCTGGACCTGGACCCCACCTGAGCCTGGGTTAGTTGCTCCTGGTATCAGTGGGTGGGCGAAGCATCCTCCAAGCCCAGCAGCTCCCTGACGAGTCTCTCACCGAACTGTGCCCGGCTGTACCTCCTCACGTGGTAGGCGTCTGACATTTTGTACAGGATGTAGGCATTGTTGATGGCGATACTGATGGCAAACCAGAATACCTGCTGCCAGGTCTTGTTGGGTTTATGAGAAATGAAGTACCTGAGGACAGAGGAGTGAGAAGTGCTGATTGATGGCTGAGGGAGACCCAGGAGAGACGCGCCCAAGGCCTAACTCATCACAGCCAGGGAGACCTGCAGACTCTCCCCTGGAGATGTGGGAGGGTAGGGTTGGGCAGGAATCAGGCTAGGGGGAGCTCTAGCTTGGGGCTTTATCACAGTGAGCTTTGTCGAAGACAAAGGAAACAAAAGCAACTCCTTTCAAAGAATGGGGCATGTGACTGGGTTACTGAGGGAAGACACTGAGAACCAGGTACCAGCATTCCCCATGTGGCTCACTGGCTGTGCCAGCCCCTGCAGCTCCCTGCTTTGCTCCTCACCCCTCTTCAGGCTGTGCCCCACAGGACCCATCAGCCCCTGCAGCTCCCTGCTTGTTCCTCACCCCTCTCCAGGCTGTGCTCTGTACACACAGAGCTGCTTTCCCTTCCCAAAAATCATGCTCTTCCTCAGCTTCAGGACCCACAATGTGTTCTCTCATTCTCGAGCACATTGTCACCACCCCACCTTTCCTTGAGATTGAGATATGAAGGTCACTCTCAGGGAAGCTCACCTGGATCCCAAAATGGACCCTGAGGCTGCTGCTCCTAGGAGAACCCGACTTAGGACTCACTTGCATACTGTGTCCTTTCTCTGTGTATTTGTCTCTGCATCCTGACTATAAAGTATAAAGTATTTGACCATGACCCTCAAATAGGCTCCAAATACCCAGCACAGAACAGGCACCCACAAACATCTACTACATCAATCCCAGCATCTTTGTAACAACCTCCTGGAACTTAGCAAGGTACAGAAGACAGATTTGTTCAGTGAAGTCCTAATGACTACCTTTCACATGTGGGCTGAATTTTCCAGAGAGAACCAGGTCCTTGTTTTTCCTTCTTCACCATGAAAAGGGCCAGACAATGTGGGTTACCCTCAAAGAAGACTGAGTGGAAATGCCAGTTTTGAGTTAGTCCGACCTTGTTCTTAATTGTGAGGCCCAATACTAGAGATTTAATAGTCAAACACAGGTTCAACAGCAATCACGTCTTGAGTACCCATTATGATGGCTATAACAACACTTGGCCAGGGGACAGCATCATGGGTGCATGTATGTCCGCACACCTGTACACTGTCCATGTTATGTGTATACTACACCTATCTCATGTGTATTTAACATGAGACCACACCTGGTGATCTTAATAGGCATTCCTATTGGAGAAAACTAAGAATCCAGTACTGGAACCCACATGACTCAGGGTAAAAAGACCTGGGCTGATGTCTAGTATGTCACTGGCATGGATGAGAACAGTCTGAATAGAGAAACTGGGCAAGTGACGTCAAGAGTTAGGTTCTGAGCTGACTCTCAGAGGCTACATGTCTTAGAAAGAGCAGCTTTGGGCAAAGGGAACATTAAGCTTGAGGGAGGTGAGTGGAGGAGGCAGGTGACCTTGACAGAGGTCTCCCAGAAGGGAAGCCAAGTGTGCACAGGCCCAGTCTGAAAGTCCAAGACAAAGGCTCAGGATTTTAACCCCAAAAGTCTTCATCCTTCCATTCTTAAGTTGGGAAGCTAATGGTCATCTGCCAGCTTTTCTATTCTGTGATAGTGCCACTACGAGAACACTTCTGTGGATGGGCATCAGCGCATTCACTCACTTGCTGTACTTGTCGTCATATCTGCAGATGTAGCTGAGGTGAGCAGCAAACGCCTCCACAGCCAAGGGGCAGGGGATCTCCCCACTCTTCCTCTTGATGATGACTCCTGCAGGTTAGAGAGAAGACCAACCCCCTTCCTGAACCATGTCCTCCAAAGACCAGTTTACAAGTGTGCCAACTTCATTTAGCATGGTTGCCCCTGGCTTAGAATAATGAGCAAAGGAGGAAGAAGTGGGAGGGGGAGATGGAAAAGAATCAACTCCGGTCACCAAAACGCTTCAAGGAGTTGAGGAAAACATCAAAGTCAGGTGAGTACAAAGATATGTGTTGTCTGAGACACAGCCCCATCGTGGGGCATTGTAGGGCAAAAGGGGAGACACAGGACTCAACTCTTCCCTTCCTCCCCCTACTCCCCTTTGCACAGGCTGGAGATGAGGACAGTGGCTGCTGGGAAGAAGAAGAGGTGGCTGAGACTAGGGAGCAACATAGTGTCATTTCTATCTGCACTAACTGAAGCAAAAGGGTGTTGGTAATCAATGTCATCCTACAGCACAACATAACACTAGAACTTACTCTTTCTATCTAGCTGTAAAATTTTGTATTCTTAAAAAAAGTATCTCCTAACAATATTTGAGATGATGGCTATGCTAACTACCCTATTCACCACTATACATTATATACAGAGGATGCTAAAAAAAAGTATATACATTTTAAGAAAGGAAAAACTCTTAAAATCGTAATACTCAATATATACCAATAACAAAAGATAAATTCAAGTCACGTTTGACTTCTGCAGTTACAAGAGGTGCTCGAAATGGTTACAAAGTGTTCAGACACTTCTGATTACAGTTCAGACACTTCTGATTACAGTGAACTGAAAGTAACACATAGAGGAGCATCTCTTAAAATGTAAATACTTTTTTTGGCACCCCTTGTACATTGAAATATCACTATGTACCCCAAGGATATGCATAATTATTATTTGACAATTTAAAACAATCAAAAGGGTAGAATTAGAGGCTTAGAAGAACCAAGTGACTACCCTCTCTCATCCTTTCTCTCTGTGCCTACCCCTCCCCGTCCCTACCTCTGTTCAGTCATGCCTCCCAGAACTTCAGGGACTCTATGTCCTCAAGTACCTTTTCCTCTACAAAGCACAAGAGCAATGCAATCCAGGGGCACCACCTAGGTCAGGGCAAGGTTCATAAATCCCACTAGCAGGGTCTGAGAAGAAAAAGGGGATCGTGTAGCCCTCCTAACCCTTCTGCCCAGCTGCTGCTGGACAGCCACCATGGATGACACCACAGATGACATGGAAAGAAGGGTGAGAGACTTGTCCCCATCCAGATAGCCTAGTGTATCCACACAAGATTGGGTTCACCCACCATTTCCTCTGACCCCTCTTCGCTGGCAGCATGAGAGGATTGTGGGCACAGTGTCATTTTGTGTGTGTATTTTTCTTAAGGATCTAGCTCACAGGATTGTGAAATTTTAGGAATACTTAAATGGACAACGTCAAAACTGTTAAAACAGCATGTCCCTTGCAGGCCCACAAGGAGACCCTGCAGCCAGCTCCCTCTCACCCCAATTCTCACAACTTTCTGAGCTGGGTGAGGAGATCAGGGTGGCACAGATCTATGTACGTAGACTGAGCTGGGATCTATCTTTCTTTTTTCCCCCAGAAATAGTGGCATCTCACACTGAAGACACACCTGGAGAGCTTGTGAGAAATGTAGCTGCCAGGGCCTGCCCTCAGAGATACTGATACCCAGAGTGAGGGCCAGGCAACACATTTCAAGTTCTCTAAGGGCCAGAGGACCATGGTGTTCAGATCCAGAGCTTCCTCCTGGACAGAAGGTTGACAGAAGGTTCTGGGCTCCTTTACCTGCTCATGATTCCTGCCCCTCTTTCTATCCCAGAAAATGATCCAGCAGGCACAGAGCTCGCCAAGGCTCAGCTATCCAGGCGCTCGAGAAGGGCCAACTCTCTCCCACACCATTCCTGAGGATTCCTGTCTCAGTCTCTCATCTCAGCCACCCTACCTAAGACCAAGTGGCAAGCATCCTGCTTCCCGCCTAGGGTCCAGGCGGGCGGCCCCTGCAGGATCCCATCTCCAGTTCCGATCTATTTCGAGAACTCCAGGAGTCCACTCACTCTGAGCCATCAGTGTTTCCAGTGAGTCAAGGGCAGCTTTCTAAGAATCTCAGTGTTTCCATGTCCCTGTGGCTCCCTACAGCTTACAGTGTTTGGCCTCCTGGTTTTAGGGTCATTGGGGGCAAAGGCTCCTGGACTGCAACTGTCCCCAAACCTAGCCATGGCGACTTTCTTAATTTACTTTTCATCCTTTTTCACAATCTTAACTCTAACATGAAGTTTCAGCTCTACAGAGCTGCTTCAACACCCAGTTCTTTCTCTTTGAGCATGTCCTCAAGTTTATGAAAGACAGCAACTCCCCGCCCCCCATGATATTTTGGATTGGGAGACACTATTCCAGCTGGAAAAGGTACGGTGGCTGTCCTACAACCTCTCTTTCTGAGCTTTAAACATGGGGAATCTTAACAAGAAGTCATCTGATATTGATCATCCTTGCTGACTTCATGACTGAGAATGACATGCACGTTGTCCCCAGGTTCAACATATGCGTGTAGACGCCGCATACTCAGAGTTACATAGGTCAACTCACCCTTGCGGTTGAACAATGACAAAGAGTTGAGCCCCACCTGATTCCACATACCAAGATAAATCTGAAGTGGATTACGGCAAAGAATACAAAAATCACACCATAAAACAGCCAGGTGAACTTATACTCATCTGGCCTTGGAATGTGAGAGATTTTCAAAGCCCATGAGCAGAGAAGAGATCTGCTAATGTAGAAATGAAAACTCTTCATATGTTTAAAAAAAAAAGCTAAATAAAAACAAAAAAATACAGAAAAAAATGTAGTGTAGACGGAAAATTTGCTTTCAATTTATTGAGAAAAGGGCAAATATCTCAAAAGGAAAATAATAAAGAACACAAGGAAACCATTTGAAATCAGCCAATAAACACATGAAGATAAATAGTCATCCTCACCAACAGTTGCAGCAATTTATATTTAAAACTTCAGAGCATTTTCTCCGTCAGACACATTTTAAAAGGACAAAAAAGTATGTTGCTAAAGGTAGGGGAACATTGGTTCCCTGGTGACCCATTGCAATGGGGTCTTACAGTTCATACCTATAATCCCAGCACTTTGGGAGGCTGAGGCAGAAGAATTGCTTGAGCCCAGGAGTTCGTGACCAGCCCGGGTAACATAGGGATATCCAGTCTCTACAAACAATAAAAAAAATGTAGCCAGGCATGGTGGTGCACACCTGTAGTCCCAGCTACTCAGGAGGCTGAGGGAGAAAGACTGCTTGAGCCCTGAGGTTGAGACTGCGGTGAGCCCCAATTGCACGCCACTGTACTCCAACCTGGGCAACAGAGTGAGACCCCGACTCAAAAAGAACCAAAAAACAAAAACCACAAAGTACAGCCCTGCAGCAACATGTCACCAAACACCTTAAAAGTGTTCCTACCTCTGGGCCCAGCACTTCCACTGTTATATTTATCTTAAAGAAATGATCAAAGATGTCCTCAAAGGTTTACATATGAAGACTTTTGCCACATCATGGTTTATGTCATGAAAAAATGTATCATTAATAGGGGGAGTAGGCAAGGAAATTGGGGACATCTAAAAAAAGGGAATACTAGGTAGCTTCTTTAAAATCGTGTTTTTGAAATACACTAAAAAGAAAACTATCTCCATAAAAAAATAAAAGTAACTCTAAGAAGCGAACTAGAAAAAGGATTTCCAGCAGAGAGAAGCAGCTGTGAACCTCACCTTCCCGGGCTGTCTCCTGCCTCTTTCCAGCTGCGTCCAGACCCGTGCTTCTTCACCCCCAGGCATTCCCCGGGGGCTATCCCCTGAGGTGTTCACTGAGTGAGCAGGACTGCACCTGAGAGTGATTTCCAGAGGCACCAGGGGAGGGGACCCGGGTCCCTGGAGCGGGGGAGTCAGTCCCCAGTGGCCACACGCAGTGGTCATACTCCTTGGAATTTTTAAGGGCGTCTGGGATTCAGCACTTTATGACATAAAATGGAATACTTTGGAGCTGGAAACGGTGACCACATTAAACACAGGACTTCAGCCGACTTAAAAGCCAGCCCTGCCAGCCTTCTCCCTCTCCATCGTCAACCTCCTTCCTTGTTCCCTTGGGGTCTGCTTTAAGAGTCACAGCCCTCAAGACTGGGATTTTCGCATTTGGCATCTCACACCCTAGCCAACGCTTCTTTCCAACCCTCCAGATGGCTTCGCTTCGTCATCTCACTCCACTAAGCCCAGAGGAATGCCATGTCCTGCTGTGGGATGCCTTTCCAGAGGCCACCACTTAACACAATTTGGTGGGGAGCAGCTCTTGACCCCAAATGCCCAAACCCACGCCCTGGAAACTCACTGCTCCGCACGAGACCCTAGCCACTAGAGTCTGGAGGGCAACCCAGACCTGGCCTTCAATTCCGGTCTTTGCTGTTGCTGCTTCTTTCTGTAGAGACAGAGTCTCAATATGTTGCCCAGGTTGGCCTCAAGCTCCTGGCCTCAAGCAATCCTCCCGCCTTGGCCTCCTAGGGCACAGGGACTACTGGTGTGAGCCACCATGCCCAGCTCACACCTTTCTTCTGATGGCTCTGGACATGGTGCTGGAGAGTGCTGGCTTCCCACAGCCCTGTACATCCAGGGGGTGGTGGCACCCATCCACTGGATCTCCACTGAGGTGAAATGCGACATAGGTGTGGGGGATGGGAGTAAATGAACATCACACAGGGCACATGCACACACACACCACACACCACAGAAACACAAAGCCCACAGGCAGCACACGCACACTACACACACGCAGCATATACACACCACACAAACATGCACACCACAGAAACACAAAGCACCCATGTAGCACACGCACACCACACACGCACACACACACCACAGAAACACAAAGCACACAAGTAGCACACACACACCACACACACCATGAAAACACAACCACATATGCAGCACTTGCACACCACAGAAACACACACACCACACACATTAAACATACACATACCGCACACAGCATATACATACCATACCACAGAAATGCATACACCACATACACTACAGAAACATGTAACATACACACCCTATATACACAAACATACACACCCACACCCAATATACACACCACACAAGTAACAGACATAAACACACATACACACACTACACCCCAGAAATAGATACACCATACACACTACAGCAGTATACATACCAGATCACACAAGCGTACACACCACACACTCCTATACACCATACACAAAATATACATACACATACATACACTCCACCACAGAAATATAAACACCACGCCACACAAACATACACACTACACAAACATATACACACACCGATACACAACACACAACACCCACGCACAATCGAACTCCTTGGCAGTGTTTCCACAAAAGCCAAGGGAGCTGGGCGTGATGTGGTGAGGCCGGAAGTCCCAGCACACTGAGGCTGAGGTAGAAGCCTTGCTTGGGCCCAGGAGGCTGAGGATGCAGTGAGCCATCATCGTGCTACTGCACTCCAACCTGGGAGACAGAGTCAGACTCTGTCTCTGAAAAAAAAAAATCCAAGTGAAGAAGTCAGATGTCTTCATGTAAAGGCTGGCAAGAGATTGCTCCTCTACGTGATACAATGTAAAGATTTGTGTCAAGTGCCCCTTTGTCCTTTCGATTTTCTCTTCAGCAGCTTAATAAAGTTTTTACTATAGGTTGCTTTAAATACAGACTCTTGCTAAGTCTCTGTTATGAATGGATTTTCCATCCCAAAGAAAATTAACGAAGAGATCAAGGGAACTGCCAAACCCAGCAATGCGGGTGCTTAACCTCCAAGGAAGACATGGAGAGAGAGGAAGAGACTTTCCGCAGAATCTCAGATGATGGAGGGAAATGACATTCCAATGCAGCCCAGGATCCCAGCCCGTGTCTGAGCTGGGGGCTGCCAGAGGCAGCCCGCCTCCCCTGCAGACCCAGCAGCTCCCTCCTCGCCACCTCAGGCTAGCACAGCCCAGAAACTGATGATCACCGAAGAGAGCCCGACCCCAGAGTGGACTGTGCATTTACCCCACCGTTTGTCTCAGTCAAGCCTGTCCAGACCCTCTGCCAGCCCCAGCCCGCGGATCTGCACCCACCTTGCTGCATGGGGGAGTAGGCGTTGGTCAGGAAGCGGAAGTGACCTTTGTTGTACCAGCAGATCAGGGACATGTTCCCCTTCATCTTGATCTGGTGCTGACCCCGGGCTGGGGGGGTGGCTGGGTTGGTCAGCATGGACGGAGGGAGACCGGTGCAGTCACTCTTCCTGGCGCTCAGCAGGCCGCAGCAGTAAATCTCTGCGGGTAGAGGAACACAGGATCGCACACACCCCATGTGGGACAGGCCAGCGACTCCCCGCACCCTGGGCATCCCCAAGGGAAGGAGGGGATGGCCCCTTCTGAGGCTGGCACTTGGGAGACGACCCCTCCAGAAGACCCCTAGAGGAGTCTGCTAAAGTTTTGGGGTCTTTTATCCCTCTGCTGTGTCCCCTAGTGACAATTTCCCAGGTCCTTTTGTAAGAATGTTAAATATTATTATATGTGGCATGTGCTACGTATGATACATAACATGTTAAGATCACATGGAGAGCCATCATACATATAAGCATCGGGCCAATGGTAGCAACAGGAGCTGTCGTTGGTGCTGGCACAGCACTAAGCCCTTGTTACCCACTGAGGACTCGCTAAATTCCACACTGGACTCAAGGCCTTTCCGGCCCACTCACTTCACAGGCCTGCCCCATCCTGCTGGGCCAGGGCATGGGGCCATCAAGCACTCACCTTGTCCTTAGCAGCCTACAGGGGCCGTGAAGACCCTGGAGACAGTCTCATCCTTCACGCTCCTCTCAGTTTACTGGGGGGCGATAGTACTATCTGTCAGTCGAACACGTGGCACCCTCCATGCGTACATGTCCCTTGCCACTGTATCCCTCCCCCCACAGCATCCCACCCGGCATCAGAAGAAGCACCCCACCCCCTATTGTCGGCTCCCTCTTCCCGATCCCTTCCTGGGGCAGCCCCCTCCTGGCAGTCAGATATGGCCAACTTGAATCTTTTTTTTTTTTTTTTGAGTTGGAGTCTCACTCTGTTGCCCAGACTGGAGTGCAGTGGCCGCTCCTGGCCACTGCAGCCTCAACCTGCTGTGCTCCGGCGATCCTTCCACTTCAGCCTTCCGAGTAGCTGGAACTACAGGCGTGCGCTACTACGCCCGGCTAATTTTTAAAAATTTATTGTAGAGATGAGGTTTCACCAAGTTGCCCAGGCAGGTCTCAAACCGAAAGGAAGAAGCCTTTTTGAAAAACAGGGAGCTTACACGCAAAGGTAAGGGTGCTTTTCTTTCTTTTTTTTTTTTCTTGTTGAAAATACACATTTATTATAGAAAATATAGCAGGCAAAAAGAAGTACACAGAAGACAACTATAATTCCACTAGTTAGAAATAACTATTATTTCTTTGGGTGCTTGTATTTTCAACTCTTTTTGTAGACTGTACACACATACCTATACTGTTTCGCGAACTTTTTTTTCACTGAATAGATTATGATTAGTTACCCGTGCTATCACCACAGCATTTTTTCTTGAAGGTCTTCTGGGTCTCTTCTACCTGGAGACCTCATGCTTTTAACAGACCTTTATTCTATCTGTGGAAAGAGCTATTCTGGCTGCAGGTACTGCCAAGAAAGTAGGAATACGATGAGGCCTCAAGTTAAGTGATGAACTGCTTTATTTTGATTAACATTCTTGTTATTTTGAGAGGATTTAGAAGCACTCTGAGCTTCAGGATATTTGGTCACCACCCATTATTATTTCTGAGAAGTAGCAAACTTCAAATATTGATTTTAAAGGGATTAGTCATTTGATGCCTGTGTGTAGGTATCAGGGAAGACATCTAAGCAAATTCAGAATCTTAGGTCCTGTCTCCATAGGCCTAGTGTGAAGGACGGTCATTGGTGCAAGTGGACCTTGGTGTGTTTGGTACTGGCATCAGGTTGCAGAGTCAGAATCTTAAAGAGCTGTAAGGGAAGTGAGGTGCCCTCCAGCTCAGTGTTCTGCCAAAGGCAGGAACGTCTTCTGCGGTGGCCCCAACAGCAGGTGGCAGCCTCGCCTCTGCTGAATTCTGTTTCCATTCACAATCCATCTCACAGCCAAACAGCTCCAGAGATCGGGAACTTATTGCTTCTATTAAGATAAATTCTGCTCTGGGTAAGGCTTTTAAGTCACCCGCCTGGGGCTCCATCTGCACTACCAGCCAGAGAATGGCAATAGCAGTGACAGTGGTATCATCCCACCAAGAAGAAAATGGGCGAACGTAAAATGAAGTGGTGGCCATGCAAGTGCTTGTAGTTTTGAAGGAGCAGAAGACGGCGTACCGTCAAGTGACGAATGCGAAGATGTTACAGAAAAAGACGAGAGAATAAATTTTGTGGCGCGTCCTCAAGCAACAGGACCACAAGGAGCAAGTAATACAAGAGAACCAACTGCTTCACTCTGTGTTTTACGAATGAATTAGTGGACAGTGCAGTAAAAAAAACAAATTGTTATGCGGATTAAAAAACATGGAAAAAGCATTGATCACACAAATCCATTTGACACAAGTTGAGCAACAGGAATGTTTAGCTTTTACCACAGTTATTCTAAATATGGGAATAATTCAAGTGCCAGGTTTGCACTGGTCAACAGCTTTCCATAGTAAAAATACTCTTCTCTTCAGAAACATTCAGTAGAGAAAGGTTTACGCAAATCTTCTGGGAGCTTCATTTGAAGACACTGCATCAAGGGATGGGATGATCAGAACTCATATTCAAAAGACCCATCATTATTTGGAATACATCGATTCAAAGTTTTCATAATATTTCATATCAGATAAGGCAATTTCTGTTGATGGGCCTGTTGTTCGATTTGAAGGGCGAATATCATTGAGAACATACAAGCCAAATAAGTCCACCAAACGGGGCATATGCATATACACCCGATGAAAAAAACAGGGCATCTTTTTTCAATACTTTCCTACCACAGCAGCATAGCATCTGAAAACACCATTCGACCTGATCTTCCAGTAAGCACCAGAATTTTGTTACATTTATGTAAGAAGTTGTTGAAAATAGTTCCCAATACAGCAGGATACCACATGTTTACTGACAGATATAACACGAGTATTGTCCTAGCAGAAGAACTACTAAAGATGAAATGTCATCTTTTTGGTGTAATCAAAGTCAACCGAAAGGGAATACCAGCACAGATCAAAAAGCCAACGTTTTTTTTTTTTACCAACAACAACGACAGCAACAACAAAAATATGGCAGAGTATAGGAAAAATAATCTTATGTTTCTTGTGTGGAAGGACAAAAGAGTCGTTACAATTCTCAGGACTTGGAATAATGTAGGAATGAAATCGACCACAAGGATATTCCGTGGTGGAAATATTCTATCAGTCAAAAAGCTTGAAATGATTCTAAATTATGCTGCAAATATGAGTGGTGTGAATCAATGTGCTTATACATATTGTTTTTTGCAAAAATCTATAAAACAGTGGAGGAAATTTCTAGGGACTGGAAAGATTCATTATTCACTCCTACATACTGTATTGAGCATCAAAAAAAACCCCACAAAAAACAATGAAAAACCTATGTCCTGTCCTATGTGAAATCTGTCTAGGTTCTGACCGATCATTTGAGAAGTGTCTTTCAGGAATCACGAGTGTGTCCTTCCACACAGACTGCAAACAACAGACTGGACAATAAATTACATATTATCATGTCGGTGGAAGAAAATGAGCCTGCATTGTCTGCTCGAGTAGAAAAATACCAGATGGAGCATGTCAAACAAATTACCATTGCACATGTATCAGTGAAGCGGCAATGCTGTCAGTGACTGTTTCACACGTTACCACGTTAGAAACCTATAAGATGCTTAATTTTGATTTTTTTGTCCTAGTTCCTCAATGCCCCATATTTGGTTATAAGCCAAATATCATGACAATACAAATAGTTGGTTACAACGCTATACTACTTGATATGAAGTGATTCGTTTTTCACTATTTAACTAAAAAATACGGTCAGGTTGCTGGTAGGTGATCCACAAGATGTCTTAAAAGCGGGCTAATCATTTTAGATGCTTCTAAAAATAGGCAACGCGGTCTCTGCATCTATTACCTGAACTTCTCTTGAAAAACCTCCAAATTCCATAGCTAGTCATTTTCTCCCAGCACGAAGATGCTCTTCCCATCCTCCTCCTAATTCCCCGGGCCAGGGAGTGTCCCCTCTCCTCAGGGTCACAGAGCAGCAGGCCCAGCTCCCTGGGAAGCAGCCCTGATGGCCCAGCACAGTCCCTCGACATCCCCGCGATGCCATCCCTCAGACGCATGGCGTCGACCCCACCCCCACCACACACGCTCGGTCCGGGTGGAAGGTGTGAGGTGGGGAGTGGGCTCTGTAACATGTACGTGACCAGGGGCTGTGCTGCTCCACACACGGCGCCCAACGAGGCCCTGCACCAACGGTCCTGGTTCTCACGTGCACTCAAACACAGAGCCCCTGCTGTTCTTCCAAAGCAGATGGCTAATAAGCATTAGGGCCCAGTTTTTCTCACTTTCCTTTCAGGCCTCTCTCCACACTCAAGTCTTTCAATAGATAACTATGGAGTCCTGTTGGCCCCAGGGTTTTTCAGGGGAGCAGGGTCCAGCCTAGGCCCTCAAGGAGCACAGAGCCTGGGGCCACTCCCGCATGGAATCCGAATGCCCCATGCTGCCAGCTGTCTGCTCCTGTGGCTTTCGAGGGCCTAGTTTGAAGGCCAGATGTCTCATCTATTGCTGAGCAAAAGAGCTGCAGTGCTAGGGGCCGCTGCAGTGGAACAGGCATTTTCTGTGCTGCTCCTGAGTGGGCCAGGTACCAGTCCCCACACATGGGCAATGCCAGGCGATGTGGCTTGCCATTGGGCACCTGCCTGATTCAGAGCTTCTTTCTCTGTCTGCCACGGCCATGGAAGGCCTGTCCAGTCTTTGCAATGAACCAGGCATCTTGGCTCCCAGGAAACCTAAGACTTTTCCTAAGTCCACCATGTTGTTCCCTGTCTTTACGTAATTCTCATCTGTTACCTGGGAAGGGTCCACATCATAAACGGTAGGTGAGTTCGGGGGACTGCCTAGTAGAGCCTTATCAGGGCCTGCGCCTAGGGGACACAGGCTTTTGACGACCAAGGCTTTACAACGAAGGACACACAACGAAATGTCCTAGAGATGGGGTACAGCTTTGTGCTGACACATGCGCCAGACTGTGTGCTCTTGACTCATACCCCTTGAGGTCTCCAGGGTCCAAGCATGTAGGTGGCGGGGATACACCTGTTCCCTCAAGGCTGGGATCCTTGCCCAGCACACTGCGCCCTGCGCTGGCCGCCACAGATCCGCACTCTGCCCAGACCCCGTCCCACCATGTCCCTGCCAGCTCCTCCCCTGACAGACCTTGCTTCTCAAACTCTTCGAACAGGGTCAGGCTGGTGATGCTGGGTCCCGTGAAGATGATGTAGTTTTTGCCCGCCGCGTTCCGGCACAGGCTCCTGGCCACCATGCCATGCAGCTGGGGCTTGTTCTTCAGAGTGTCCAGACCATCTGGGCCTCCGCCTTCCTTCAGGTGGACATAAATCTTTGACAGAAACAAAAAGAGGTCAGCACTCTCACAGCAGGGTCAGCTAGGAGCCCGGAAGTTCGGGAAGCACAGGTCTTCATTAGGCTGGACGCTTGCGGAAAAGCCACCCCATCCTCGCCTCCACTCACAGAGGCTCCAGGTCATCCCCACGGCCATCCCTCGGCCCGGGCGGCAAGTGACTCAGTCCTAGACGTCTCTGGGAAGGTCAAGATCGAGAAGTAAAAGGCCAAACAGTTAAAGGCAATAAACTGGGAGTCTAGACTGACACACCCTCCCCAGTTCTGAAATGCGAGTGTTTTCAGTTTACCATCAACAACATGAAAGGCTATCTTGCCTGATAGGAATACACTTATCTGTGCACTTTCTGTCTGAATTCATCTTTTTAACTGACCAAGCATGTTTGCGAGGACCATGGCATTTGTTCTTTACAGTTATCCCCACAAGGCAGGTCCAAGAGGACGATTCATCACCTCATGGTGCAGAGAAGACAGGGTAAAGGGTTAAAGATTCCTCTCAGGACCCATGGCCAGACTTAGCCATTTGATTATTAAATGATTTAATTAATTTAAAAAAATCACAGAGATGAGGTCTCACTATGTTGCCCAGGCTGGTCTTGAACTCCCGAGCTCAAGCAATTGTCCTGCCTCAGCCTCCTAAAGTGCTGGGATCATAAGTGTGAACCACCACACCTGGCCTATTAGCAATTTTAAACTCTATTCTGTGCTGCTTCTGTGAACATCACCCAAGGGGCAGATGCAGGAAAGCGGTGGATTTACGAGCACGATGTTCTCCAGGCTGACGGAGTCATGGAGGACGAACCTTCTGGTACCGACTAACATCCTCCTTTAGGGAGGAGCTCTTTTCATGGAATGCTCTGGGTACCTTTGCTGGCCTGTGCTTGTCTCTACACCCAAGGAACACCCTGAACCTTGTAGGGCTGCGAGGTGAGCCTTAATCATCCCAGAGGCACGGAATTGTGGAGTGAGGTCTGCTCTAGGCAAAACGCCAACCACGCCCCCACTGAGGAACTCCAAGAGGGACCACATGCAGGACCCAGCACACCCACCTGAACACCTGTCTGTAGTCAAACGACTTTGGGGGATCGCTCACAGAACATGGGCGACGGGTGTTCTTGAGAAAGATGAAAGCGAGTGGATGGAGGTGTGATTCCAGAGCAGCTCGCCTTCACAGGACGGGTCCTACCCCATATGCTCTCGTGGGACATCCTCAGGGAGAACCCTGCTCCCTCGTGGACTTGATGAGGCTGAATGTTTTTGAAAACAGCCCAACAGTTCTCCAGTGCCTCATTTGGGGTCTCTAAGCTTTTACCAAACGTTGCCTCAATCTCCAGAAGGAATCTCTTTGATGGAGATTAGGACATCAAGAAGCCAGCGGGCTCTGCCATGGGTCATGTGTACCCTGGCTGAGTGAGCACAGCCTCTCAGAACTTACCTTCTTTCCCGTAGCAAAGCCCAATTCTGTGGCCACTCCCTTGGGTTTCTGCACCTACGGCCGCCCTGGCTCACACCCTCCCCTCCCATGGATATCCTACCCGAGTGCTCTCAGCAGAAACATGCTGGGCACTGTGTGCACCCCACCGTCCACCACAGGGGTCATCAGTTCTGTCCCACAGGTTACTCGAAGGAAAATCCTCCGTCCAAACCCAGGATTTCATGGGAAGTGTGGTGTTGGGACCTCTTAGGTGGTTTCCAACGGACTCCCTGAGAGATGGCACGTTCAGCCTGAGGTGGGAAAAATGGAATTGAATGCAAAATCAAGCAACCATGTTTAAAAAATTAACTGCATCTAGTACAAGATACAAGAAATATGACTTAGCAAAATATCTTTTTTAATTTTTATTGTTTGAGTTGGAGTCTTACTCCATCGCCCAGGCTGGAGTGCAGTGGCATGCTCCCGACCACCGCAGCCTCGACCTGCTGGGATCCGGGGATCCTTCCAACTCAGCCTTCCGAGTAACCAGAACTACAGGTATGCAGTACCACGCCTGGCTAATTTTTTAAATTTTTATTGTAGAGATGACCGGGTGGGTCTCGAACCCACAGGCTCAGGCAATCCACTTGCCTTAGCCTCCCAAAGTGCTGGGATTGCAGGCTGAGCCACTGAGCCCGGCCTTAGCAAGCTATCTTTAGAAAACGTGCTGTTGGATGACATAAGTCATCACTTATGTGACTGGCCAAGAAGCCAATGGGGTTTCGGCCTTCCTCAAAGTATTTCTACGTTAACATGCACAGCCATGTATGCTGCATCTGATGTTTCTCTATAGACATCTGCACTCAGATTTAAAAACACTGTCTTGCTTTTTTAAATAAATTACTGCATGATCTATTATTAACACAATCTTAGGGGCCTAAAACCACACCCGAGGGGGGTGCTCACAGGTCTGCAGGCTGGACCCTGCGCAGGGCAGGGTGGGCTTTCCTGCTCAGGGTAACACAGGGCTTAAGTCAAAGTGCTGGCTGGTGCACCGCCATCTGGTGCCTGGGGCCCCTTCCAGGATCACCCATGCTGTTTTCTGTGCTCGCAGGACCGAGGGCCCCGTGTCCCTGCTGGTTGTCAGCCAGGGATGGATCTTGGCTCCTGGAGGCGACCTGCATTCCTTCCATCCTCAAAGCCAGCAGCGGAGGCCCATCCTAAGGTGCCGTGCCTCGTGTGCTTGCCATCGCTTTTCTGCCAGGAAGAGCCACACTCCTTCAAGGACTCGGCCGGGTAGGTCAAGACCACCAGGACAATTTCCCTTCAACTGATTTAGGACCATAATACATTTGTGAGATCAAAATCTCTTCCCGGGAATGCCAATGTCCGTGTTGGAAGGATGACCAGGAGACTGTGCGTGCTGGGGACAGGCGTCTTCGAGTTCTGTCTCCCCAGGCTGGGGCGTGCTGCCACCACAGCAGGTGCTTTTACGCATGTGAGGATCTCCACAACCAGAGCTGGGAAATGGAATGCACCCCCATCTCACTAAAACTGGCAGAGGGGAGACGACGCCCATCTTATTCCCTAGGAAAGAGGCTGGTGCCAGTGAACTTTCACATCACCAACAGCAAACACCGCCTTCCCTGCCCAAACACGCAGTGTCAGGGAGGACTTGGGGAAGTGAGCAGTGTGCTCATTAGGTACAAACACGTATCATTTTCCACAGGGAACTTCTGCGGTATGAATCAGAAACCTTAAAGTATAGCCACTATGGGAAATAACACAGAAGTTCCTCAAACAATTAAAAATAGAACCACCACAGGATCCAGCCATCCCACTTCTGGGTACGTATACAAAAGAAATGGAATCTGCCTGTGGAAGAGAGGACTGCATGCCCGTGTTCACGGCAGCACTCCTCACAGCAGCCGAGGGATGGGATCAACCCAAGTGGCCCCCAAGGATGAACGGGCAGAGGAGGCCTGGCGTGCGTACACAACAAAGTACCCTTCGGCCTTAAGAAAGGCGTCTTGTGCTTGCAAGAGCGTAGATAAGCCTGGAGGACCTCAAGCCAAGTGGAACAAAAGCCGGGCACAGAAAAGCAAACATGATCTCGCCGATCTCTGTATCTAAGAAAGCTGAACTCATAGAAGTAAAGCATAGAACAGTGGTTACCCGGGGCTGGCGGTCAGGCTGGTGTGGAGGAGATATGGGTCAAAGGATACAAAACTGCAATGAGATAGGGAGAATAAGTTCGAGAGACCTAGTATACAACGCGGTGACCATAGGTAACGATGGATTGTATTCTTGAAGATTGCCAGAAGAGTAGACTTTACGCGTTTTCGTGACCAAAAAAAAAGATAAGCATGTGATGTAATCTATATTAGCTTGATTTGTAGCTGCTTCACAAGGCATACATATTCAAAATCATGTAGTACATGATAAATATATACAATTATCTGTCAATTAAAAAATAAAATTTCTTAAGACCTTAAAAATATGCATTCTATTTCACTCATGAGTTCTACTTTTAGGCATCCAACCCAAGGTAACAGCAGAAATGAACCAAAGGATTTATATATAACACCATGTCCTTCTCAGAGTTTTTCATAGTAGCAAAAAAATTAGCAACGACCTGATTATCTCACATGAAGAGGAGATCGGTTAAAATGATATATGCAGTTATAATGGAACATGGCACACTTTAAAAAAATTATCATGTAGGAAAATATTTAATAATACAGAAAATGTTCACAAGATCCTTGTAAGCATCAAATGGGCATACAGGTGTGTGTTTATACAGACCCATTAACTGTATGTCTGTATAATAAAGTATTTACTGGAATTATAGATATTATGGACTTTTTATGTTTTTGATGCTAAACACATAGCACATTTAATCGAAAAAGACACACTGAATATAATTGTACATAGGAATTTCTCGATCAGGACCACCTACTCGTAGGTGTATCTGGAACCTGCAGCATGTGTGGGGATCTGAAGAAGTAGGTGGAAGGGATACTGAGTTTAGTACACGCCTGGCGATGATGTCAACTCAGAGAATCAGGGCAGACTCTCACTCTCTTGGGATTAACATGTCTCCCCAAAAGCCAGCGATGTGCAGCTGAGAGCTTCCGGCCCTCAAGGGGACACACAATGTGCTGTAGGACCATTTCGGCGGGACTCAGCCTCCTCTGTCCACACAGGCAGCTCTGCACACTGGCATTTCCCCAGACTCCACCCAGCCTCTTCTCAAGAGCATCACAAGAGAAGGGGAGCGGCACTGAGCCTAGGGTTTTCCACGTTCTCACCGGGAAATCTGAGAGAATGCGGTGGCCAAAAAGTGGCACCAATGAGAGTCCAAAGACAGGCCCAAATTTGTGGCACTCCTTACAATAAAATAATGAGGTTTTTTTAAGTATTTTAATATAAGATATTAAAATACATCTATATAAGTAACATCTTTTAGATGGTAAGCTTAAGAGTCCCAGCGGAGGGACATGAATTAGAAACCCTGTTGTCAGGGCAGTCAAAATCTGGCCGAGGAAACATGGCCTGATGGTCACCCAGGCCCAGTACCCCTGGTCTTGGTTTGCTTTGACGGAACAGCCTCACCTGGTCTAAGACGGCAGTATGTCTTCCTCAGCTGGACGAGGAACCTCCAATGACATCTTTCTCCAACCATGCATCACTGCTACAAAATGCTGGAGATACACCCAGATGTGCCAACAACTGTGTCCAGATTTCAGAGACCATCCTAGAGAATCCTGCCAGTAACCTGAGAAATGGTAGCACCACTGGGAGCCCACACATGTATTCATGCACTGTGCTGGGTGCTTTCTGTAAGAGCTCCCAAAACATGTGTGGTTGCTTGCTGGTGTGATTTTTTTTTTTTTTAATTAGGGGTCTGTCACCCAGGCTGAAGTCCAGTGGCACGATCCCAGCTCACTGTAGCCTCGACTTTCTGGACTCAGGCAATCCTTCTGTCTCAGCCTCCTGAGTAGCTGGTACTATGGGTGTGTACCACCATACCTGCTAATTTTTCTGATTTTTTTTTTTGGTAGAGATAAGGTCTTGCTATGTTGTCCAGACTGGTCTCAAACTCCTGGGTTCAAGCAATCCTCCCACCTTGGCCTCCCAAAGTGCTGGGATTACAGGCGAGTCATCACACCTGGCCACCAGTGTGCTTTTTAAAGTTAGATTTCTCCCTAGACACATACAGAGAGTACACCACCACACTGAAACAGTTCTAGCAACTTGCAGAGACACAAACCATCTTCTATCAAGGGGCAAAATGGAGCGTGCTGTAGAACTTTTCTGAGGTACATGCTTGTTTGACAAGTATCTTTAGAGCAGGGAGATGTACCTTTTGATTGACAAGTTTTTTACTTTTCCTAAAAAAGTTTCTCTTGCTCTTATTTTGAAATACATAGATTTAGAAAAGTAGAAAGGAAAGCTATTAATACATGGTGTTAAACTTTGCTCTAGAATGTTATTACTAATGTTACATATTTTATACTTACGTAACAACAGCAAGAGTCTCAGGAAATACAGATTATAGCAGTAATACCTTAAGGGACACTTCCAACACATGTTGCCTATCTTGGCCCTTCCCCTGAGACGTCCCCAGGTTTTGAGAGGTGGCACCTGGTTCATCCCTTCCCCAATGTCTCAAGAACACCAGGGCCAGAGGGAGTGACTGACGGACTCCAAGGTCATCAAGACGCTCCTGCCGATTTCTCCACTAAGCTGCTGCTGGGGTCTGGGTGACTTCCTACCTCTATAAAGTAAAGAACTGGAGAAAACTTTGCTCAGTTATACTTGTCTGACCATTGCCCCTACTTTTCTTTCGGAACAGAAAAGAGCCAGGCTTCCCGAGTGCAGGTGCAGAGTGCTATCTGGGGACATGGACATTATGTGCCAGGGACTGACAATCCTCTGTGTGTCAGCTGTGCAGAGAGCCAGGGAGGGGGAAACACAGTCGTGGGGAAACAGCTCAAGAGTACACGGCTGGCATCCCTGAAAAGACACGGAAGAGAGCAGGGAGGTGTGTGCCGAGGCCACCTGGGACAGCCACTCACGAGAGCCGAAATGTAAGTGATGTTCACCCACCACGAGAAGAACTCCACGGAGCAAGGGAGGGTGAGTGTCAGGCGGGGCAGGCGTAGGCTCTTCCGTTTACGGACTTGTGGGGTTTGGAGCAGGTTTCTTAACCACCCTGAGCCTTGGTTTCCATGAGGATGATAACACTTGTCTACACCACGCAAGCCATTATCTTTAAGTGGAAGTTGTGCACCAAAATACAGAAAACCTCTATGACTGCGTGTCCAAGGTGGTTGCCTGTAGACACATAGGGCTGTTTTCATTGACATTTAAATGAACTAAAATGAAAAATTCAGCTCCTTGGCCACACTGGGCACACTGCGAGCAGCCCCCTATCACCCGAGGCTAGCGGCTGCCGTCGTAGGGAGCGCAAGTATGACCCGTCTCCATCATCTGCAGCGCTGTGCCATCCCCGTCCCCGAGCTGGGGTTTCCAGCAGTCTCTAAGCCACAACGAAGAGCTCATACGCCAAGTCTGTTTGGGACCCCTCCCCCGCCAGCTGTACCCTCCGCACTACGGGCCTGCGAGAGCCTTGCTCATCCCAAAGCTCAAACCTGAGAAGGCTTTTTCAAAACAACGGGCTGAAGGAGGGTTGCGTGTCTGCACCACGCAGGCTCTCGTACGCGCCCTTGCCAGTGTGGCTGCAGACTCCAGGCTTCTCGGGGACACAGCCAAGGTTTCATCTCAGCCAGACAGTGCCAAGTGCCCTTGTCCGGGCACTCACTACATACTCTGTTGTCATCTTGGAAGTCCTACGTGGTGGGAGCTGTGGGCAGATGAGCCCTACTCAAAATACAGAGGAGGAAGGTAGTTCTTGGCTACTTGCTTGAGGGCACACAGAGAGGTCTATGTCTGCACCCTAGCCAAGTCTATCCTGCAACACAACCACATCTAGTCTGGACTCAGCATTCTCTTCACTGTACATTCGGACAAACAGACAAATGTCCTGCCCTGCCCCACTTCTGATTCCACAAACATAATGCACTCCAGCCAATTAATTCCATCTGACTCATACTTCAAGAGCTAATTCAGTTAGTTATAAGTCAGGAGCAAAGTATTTCCTTTGCTTAGTGTATAAAAAAACATTTAAAGTCAAATAAGGAAAAAAAACCTTTAGGGCAGCACCTTCCTTAAATTCTTAATTTCTTTCTTTTTTTGAGTCAGGGTCTCGCTCCAAGCTGGAGTGCAGTGGCACACTCACTGCAGCCTCAACCTCCTGGGCCCAGTCAATCTTTCTGCCTCAGCATCCCAAGCAGCTGCTACAATACCAGACGTGTGCTATAATACCTGGCTAATTTTCTGACTTCTTTGTAGAGACGAGATCTCGCTATGTTGCCCAAGCTGGTGTTGAGCTTCTGGGCTCAAGCAATCCTCCTGCCTCAGCCTCCCAAAGAGCAGGATTACAGGTATGAACCACTGCACCTGGCAAAATTCTTGATTTCAACATAAAAATAATGTCTCCACATAACAGAAATTATTGAAAATGAATGCCAGAACACTAACTTACCAGGACTCAAGTTGGATAAGAAATTATCTATATTTTTGTCTATTGGGAAAGTTGGGAAAAGTTCTCTCCTTGGGGAAACAACATAGCCTAGTACTTAGGAGGGTGGCGTCTGGGGTCAGGATGGCTGGGTTTGATCCCAGGTCTACAGCTTTATAGACAGGACTTGAGGCAAGGTAGTCAATCTCTGTGCCTCAGCTTCTTCCCTGAGAAACAGGGGCAGTAACACCGCTTGCCTCATCAGGCTTTTGTGAAGAGAAAATGAGCCATGCATGTGAATGCTTACACTCAGAGCCTGGCATGCAGCAAGCGCTCTGTAAGCATTACTCAATCTCTCCTGAACCCCAAAGAATTGGCCTGAGATCCCCACATGAGATTGAAGGGAGGGAGGGGCTTCCAGGTCAGCTGGCCACATGGGGCACACAGACGGTCCCTGGGGCTCTGCCTGGACACGTTCGGTGACGCACGTGGCAGGCCGGGACCAGGGTCCTTCTGCGTGGGAGTTTCCATCTCGACTCCGGCTTCTGAAGCCCATCCACCTCCAAGTATGTCGACTCAAGCCATGAACCCGGAGCCCGCCCCCACGGAGCAGGCTTGTCGTCCAGAACTCTCCTGCCTCTCCTCCCCCCGACAGCCCCCAGCCCTCGGAACACGGTCTGTCTTTTCTGCTTCCCTCAGAGCCCCACTCAGAGCCCCGCCGAGGCATCTGCTCCTCCACCAGCCCCGTTTGGGGCCCATCCATCTGTCAACACCCCTCGCCGAGAACACTGGGTCTCACGCTGCGAGGCAGGCGCCCAACTCAACACGTTCCCACCAGACAAATCTGTTCTTTCAGACTATGACCTTTTAAAAAAATTAGTGTACACTTTTCTTTTTCCCCTAAAGCATCTCCGGGCTCCATTCATCACCGAAGGTCCGTAGAAGATTAACAAACTGAGAGTCAATTTCCCCCACTGGACTCTTCGTCTTTTTGACACCGCAGAGCCTGAACAGCGGTCTCTCCAGGAACAGCCTCCTTTTCACCCACAGAAAGGTCATGGGTCTCCAGGAAAAGCAACCTCAATGTCTGGGACTAAGGAACTGCAATCCTCCATTATGTGACTTTCCCCTGGCACGGAGGTTTACCTGTATTCCTTTTCTGCTCACGGGAGAGCCTGCAGAAGAGGGGAGCCTTGGCCGGCTCCCTTGCTCACAGCTCTCATCTAGATGAGGGCAAAGGGCTGGAAGGTATGGTGGGATGGGTTTGGTTCTTAACAGGCCTACGGCGCAGGACAAGTACAGAGGTCCCCAGCTTAACAATGACTCGACTTCTGAGGGTATGAAAGTGATAGGCACTCAGTAGAAATGCTACTTCAAATTCTGCATTTTGATCTTCTCCCGGACTGCCAATATGCAGTATCATCCTCTCCTGAGACACTGGGCAGCGGCAGTGGCCACGGCTCTTATCGGCCACACTATCCCGAAGGTGAACGGCTGTTTGAAATCCAACACTTTATTGCAAGATAGTCTTGGGTTAGCTGATTCTGCCTGGGCGAGCGTTCTGAGCACGGGTAAGGTGGGCGGGGCTACGCTGCCAGATAGCTCAGAGGAATTCAGTGCATTTTTGACTTACAGTCTTTTCACCCTACGACAGGTTAATTGGGGCGTGATCCCCTTGTAAGTCGGGGAGCATCTGCACACTCTCTTGAACGTGCCACACACAGCTAATCCAGGAGTAGCAGAGAGAATGCCAGAGGGAATGCCAAAGAGGAGGTGTCAGCGATAGCCTCGTGCCGGGAACCCAAGGAGTGAGGTGTCACTTCCTAGACACTTGCACTGGTACAATCTCGTCTTCACCACTGGCACTAAAACCTGGAGTCGAGAAGCCCAAGGCGTGAGACTGCTGAAGTGTACGCCAGGGTGGGTCACTTGAGGGAGCAGCGGGGAATTTCCCTGCTGTAGGAACAGCTCAAGTCTCTTGACATGGACGCCTCAAAGGGGAGCCCCAGAAACACTCTTCACGTATGGAGGACCTATGACGGGGTCTCCACAGAGCGAGACCCCATCACTGAAAGAAGGAAAAAACAAAGAAGAGCAACACACTTCTCAGAGGGACGTGTAACACCGCACAGCTGTGTCTTCGTGTGTGGTCTGTGGCAAGAGCTAAGTGGTACTGGCTCACGGCTACATCCATGTGGGCATGACCCAACCCCATGGGCCGGCAGGGCTGGACATCCTGTTGCCTTCCTAAGGGAACTCCTGGTGACAGCACATGAGCCGAGCAGAGGGCCACGGGGTGGAAAACCAGTCCTTTGCCCGCCGCCTACCGACCTAGAGACTTGGGGTGAACTACTCTGTGTCTGGGCACTTTGGTTTTCTCATACATGAAATAAGGGCCACAGGCAGTAGCTCCCACCTATAATCCCAGCACTTCGGAAGGCTGAAGAGGGAGGATCTCTTGAGGCCGTGAGTGCCAGACCAGCCCTGGCAAAATAACAAGACCCCATCTCTACAAAAAATGTTTACAAATTAGCCAGGTGTGGTGGCGTGTGCCTGTAGTCCCAGCTACTTGGGAGGCCAAGGCAGGAGGATCACTTAAGTCCAGGAGGGCAAGGCTGCAATGAGCTATGATTGCCCTACTGCACTTCAGCCTGGACCACAGAGCGAGACCCTATCACTGAAAGGAGAAAAGAAAAAGAGCAACTCACAACTCAGAAGGATACAGAACATTGCATAGACGTGTCTGGGTGTGTGGCCTGTGGCAAGAGCTAAGTGGTACTGGTCCACAGCTACTTTCTCCATTGACACACGATACCCGGTGCTGTATTTGCCTCTGGGGGCCTCTCTTAGCCCACCAGGTGCCCTCGACAGCTAATGATGTTCTCACATGCCTCTAGTCCTGCACGTGTCACACTGTGCTGATGCATATTTTCAGGGCACGTGTCTCTCCTGCTGGAGGCCCGGAGGGCTCCGTTTACCTCTGGGTCTTAGGTGCCAAGCATGATGTGGACTCCAGCAAAGTATGGTTCACTAAAAAAGATGCACTTAGATTTTTGTTTGTGCAGGTCTTATTTTCTTGATATTCTGTAAACTCCTTGAAAATAGGGACGAGTCTCAGACTCCAATTCTTGAAAAAAAAAAAGAGAGAGAGACAGACAGACTGCAGGCTATAGAAAAGCAACACTGAGGAGGCCCTTCTGGTTCAAAATTCTGGGTGGCCAAAAGTGAACCCAACATGCAAACAGGCCCGCGTAAAATCAGGGGGCCAGGGGAAACCCATCTGCAGTTGCCAGGGGTCTCTGGAGACACAGAAGCAATGGTGTGTAAATAAACATATGTATGATCTATGGCGGACGGGACAGGGGAGACAGAGACAGAGGTATTTAAGGGATTGGCTCACACAGTTATAAAGACTGGCAAGCCCAGGCCAGCAGGCAGGAGGCCCAGAGATGACTGCAGCTCAAGCCCGGAGGCCACCAGCTTCCTCAGGGTATATCGATCGCTTCCTTAAGGCCTTCAACTGATTAGATGAGGCCACCCACTTAAAGAGGTTAATCTGCTTCATTCAAAATCTACGTGATGAAACAGGAATCTCTTCTAAAGAAAAGAACGGCCCAGCAACATCTAGCCTACGGTCTGACGAAGCAGTTAGGTGCTGTGCTCCAGCCATGGTGACACAAGAAATTAACCATCACACCCTCCAAGACCTGCTGAAATCAGGAGGTAAAACCAGAAAGTCAGGTCAGGCGGGAAGTGAACAACGAGCATTCACAGGCATCCCATACCCCACAGAAACGCCTGGCCACAGACTGGCTCACAGATGCTGCAAGTGACCGCAAGTGCTGTCCCTGTGTGAAACACAGACGGTGATGGCGTCATGGGCCGGGAAGCAGTATGCTGTCCCAGTCACTTGTCTGCCCTACCTGGGAGCCCCTCGGGGACAGCAGTGGGAGTGGCTGGAGACCGTGGCCCACCTGACCTGGGAAGCGAGACGCTCTTCAGGCCAGACGCAGCGTAGCGCATTAAACTCGACCAAGGCCCGGGGCAGCCCCTCCTCTGAACTCCCATGGCACCGACTGCATTTACAGAAAGTGCTTTTGCTCACGGGAAATTAATCTTTTCTAGGTGTTAAAGTTTTATCCTCAGTTAAGAGATCTAACCCTGTCTGCTGGGAAGATGAAAAAGTTCTAGAGCTGGGTGGTAATGGTGGCCACACAACAGGGTGAATGTACTTTAAGTCGTTGAACTGTACGCTCACCAGTGTGAAAACAGAAAACTGGGCCAGGCTCGGTGGCTCAGCCTGCAATCCCAGCACTTTGGGAGACCGAGGCGAGTGGATTGCCTGAGCCCGTGGGTTCGCGACCAGCCTAGGCAACGTGGTGAGACCTCGTCTCTACGATATATCAAAAAATTAGCCAGGTGTGGTAGCGCATGCCTGTAGTTCTGGCTGCTTGGAAGACTGAGGCGGAAGGATCGCTGGAGCCCAGCAAATTGATGCTGGGGTCGCCACCGCACTCCAGCCTGGGTGACGGAGTGAGACTCCAACTCAAAAAAAACAAAACAAAACAGAAAACTGCATGTCATGTGTATTTTACCACCAAAGAGGCAAAGGCTATGTTCCTTGAGGACAGGACCAAAAGCTATGTTCCTTGAGGATAGGACCTTTCATTTCCACAGGGCATAATACACATGGTATTCCTCTATTCCTCATAGTGAAGTTGGTCAGAGTACCAAAGACCCAAGGCCCCAGCCCTCGATGGGGTCCTCACTTCAGAGAACAATGTGAACAGTTCACTGCTGTTTCCAGAGGCCTCAAGCACGCAGGCGAGCATCTTTACACATCAATTCGTTTTCGAGTGCTTGGTGCAGTTGAAGCACCAAGATAAACATTTAGGATCCACAGACTTTTAAGGTAAACAGTTCTGCAGGATAGCCCAACAATGCCACACAGGAGATGAGGCCTGCCACTCTGAACCAGGGCCCCTTTTAAGAGATTGCTGACTGAGGGGAAAGGATTGCCAGAGTCCAGCAGGTCGACGCTGGGGTGGCCATGAGTGTGCCACTGTACTCCAGCCTGGGCGACGGAGTGAGACTCCGACTCAAAAAAAAAAAAAGAGAAAGAGAGAGATTGCTGGTCTGGGTATGGCAGCTCATGCCTGTTAATCTCAGCATTTAGGGAGGCCGAGGTGAGTGGATCGCCTGAGCCGAGGAGTTGGAGACCAGCCTGCACAACACAGCTAGACCCCATCTCTACAAAAAACATCAAAGCATTAGCCAGGCATGGTGGCACACACCTGTAGTCCCAGCTACTCAGGAGGTTAACGCAGGAGGATTACTTGAACCCAGGAGTTAGAGGCTGCAGGACACTGTGATTGTGCCACTGTACATCCCGTCTGGACAAGAGTAAGACCCCAACTCAGATAAAAAAATAAAAAAGAAGAGAGAGAGAGATTGGTTGACTGCTGGAAGAAAACCTGGAAGAGAGATGTGAGGTCAGTTAAGACAGGACCACTTGACAGAATGAGATGGCACTTCTGGATGGTCTGTCGCGCTCTGCAGCTCCCAAGCCATGTCTGCTTTCCTTCTGCTTATTCCCTTCTCCTTGAAACTTTTTTACTCTTGCATTCTCAAAAGTGATGGGTATTAACCCCTTAATCTTTAGAATGATAGTTAATTTACATGCTTCCTCCCACTCTGTCCCTCCACACACCTCCCTATGTTCTTTCAGTGAAGTCACTTTATCCACTTCCATCTCACCCTAAGATTTCCCTTCAAATGCATTTGCGAGCCCCGAACCTATAAGGACATGGCACTATAAGGGGGCTCTTCTCAACACCATTACCCTTCCTGCGGTCTCTGTCCCTCTGTTAGGCTGCCCCCTTCTTGCCCAGATGCCCATGCAGGGATGAACTCACCACTTCCAAGATGCCGAGGGACAAGCCGGCTACTCTGAGCTCCTGTTGAACTTTCCCAATGACCCCTTCTGGGATCACTGCCGATCTGGAGTTTTCTTTTCTCACCCCTTGATCTAGAATCTTCCAGGTAGAGCTTATCCTCCCCCCAGCTCTGCCTCACGAGAACGCAGTGGGGCCGGTCAAGAGCTTGGGGTCTTGGCAGGATGCAACTACGACACTGATGCAAGCCCTGGTCCCTCCTGAAACACCCCCGTGTATCCACTGGCCCTTCAGGAGAGCGTCTCTGTTCTCGACACAGGGTAACTGCTGAAAGTCATCTGGTTGGTTGTGCAGGCCCCAACTGGGAGGCCCTTGGTCAATTACGGTACATTGTCAAACCATCACAAAACCCACATGGCATATGATAAACTCTCACCAGGCTCCTGGGTTTTCAAAACTCAGGTGATTGAGCCTGAGCACTTTCTCATGGCCAGGCAGATAAGCCAGAGGAGAACCACACGCCTGTCCCCCTCACCTCCTCATGGGCCACGGCTGTCCATGTCCCACGGGCCAGCCTCAGAAATGGAACAGGGAGGGCAGACAGTGCCACCCGTGGGCAGCACAGCAGGAGAAAGGGCCCTTGGCACAGGCTGCCGGCCACTGGGCTTCTCCAGTGAAAGCCATTTTGTGAGAAACCACAATTCAGAAAACGTTCTTGTGTGTACCACTCCACTATCTAACATCGCCAAGAAGAGAGTCACAGGCTCTTGCACGAGAAGGGAACTCACCGGTTACCTGATCCCACCCCTTCAGTTTCCAGATAAGGACACCAAAGTCCCGAGCAATAACTGGAATGGCTGAGTCCACACAGGAGGGTGGTGGCAAGAGCGGGGACTGCTGATGTCCTTGGGGTCCAAGGAGGGCAGGGGCAGCTCGGGGCCCCAGGAGGGGTGGCACCAAGGCTGGCTCTGTGCTGACCAGCTGACTGGCACCTGAGCTGCCTCTCGCGAGCGATGGGCATAGCCATGGCCCACTCTCCACTCTCACCAGGCTGAGGGGAGACTTGGGAACTGCAGGTGTGAAAGCTCTTACGGTGTAAGGTATGTCTGCCCCCCAGCTGCACCTGCCCAGGCTGCTGGCTTTCAAAAGCCACTAAGCCAGGATCGGCACCTGGAGAACTAAGACAAGAGACAAGACACTAGATAGGCAATCATCTCCAGTCCAGGGTCACCTGGCTCCATGCAGATGTCCCCTTCTGCTTTGTGTCTGCCCTGGGCACCTGCCACTGGACCTAGGAACAGAGATAGACTGGGGAGCTCTCGCCTCAGCCCTGTCGTGGGAAGACCTGTGACCCAAGGCTAACGACTCTCTTCCCACAGTGCATCTGAGCTGCTCCTGGCAAGGCGGGAGTGAGGCTGCCTTTGACTGGGACCTGCCAGCTTCCATGGGACCCCCTCAAAACAAGCCCTTATGCTGCTGCAAAGCCTCCTAGAATCAGAGTTTCAGACATAAAGAGAAACCGCAAGGTACCGATTCAAACTTCTTATATTTTATATATAGGAAAGAACCTACATTGAGAGAGAGGAGTGTTTCCTTGCCAGGTAATGGGCATGATTCCTAGCTACTACTCATCAGCTTTAGAGGGAAAAGGAAATCGTACCAGATGCACATAGAACCCATCTGCAAACATGTGCTCAGAAGTCACACAGGTGATCTCTAGATGTCAGGGCCATGTTTGCATCTCTCACTGCCGGGTACAGCGCTAGCAGATAGCAGGGACTCAGTGATATTTGCTGAAAGAATGAATGAACATCCCTGGGAGGGCTTATAGAAAATGAACCTCACACACCTGTACTCCCTGGAGGACATCCCTGAAGAGGACATCACAGAAGTGACAGAAGCCACTGGAGAATGCAGAGGACAGGGACCCAGAAGTGAGCAAATCTCGCCCAGGGATAAGTCTTTTCAACAACTCTCCAAAGCCTGTGCAAATGCAGAGCCCCAGGGGTCCAGCTGGAGACCCTGGCCCCCATGCAGCCTGACAGTCCCCCGGGGCCTGCAGAAGGAGGCTGGGACCATGCTTCCGAGGGAAGACGCTTTCCTGTGCACACTCCCCACTCCCCGCCATGGCTCTGGAGCAGAAGAGGTGAGATGCCCAGCTGAATCTTCCTGCAAACCTCTCTCTAGCCCAGGAAAACGAGGACGCGCAGAAACCCTGTGCCTCGGGCCCCGGGGCTACAATCAAGCCGAGGAAGTGAGTATGGGGTCAGCTGTCACCACAGGGTCTGCCTGCCTGTCCCAGGAGGGAAGGCGCCACAGAGCAGCAGATACGAGAAGCCAGCCTACACAGACAGACATTGCCTCGGTGCCACACTGTGGTTTTCACCTGCCCCCACCTGTGTGCACCCCACCGTTCCCGGCAGCTCAACATGTGAAGCTTTTCCTGGGGGAGAGCTCAGTCCCTTCTTCTAAGACACGTGCCCATGTCGGCCAGGCCAGCTCATGGGGCTGGTGACTCAGGCTAATTTCACCAGCGGGTGGGGGATGGCCTGCGAAGAAGGAATCCTGGAGCCTGAAAGGTGCCGAAGACACCTGGAGGGAGTGGGGAGGGTCTCAAAGCCACAAGTCCACAAGTCTTGAGGGACTGCCTCCAGGGAGATGGCAGTCACCTCTTACGGATCTTGTGACCCACCGTTTGGGTGATGCCTCTGGCCAATACCGCTAGGGCCCGAGTTTTGATGAGTCATTTACCCAGATGCACTGGAGTTGAGAGGAAGGACGTGCAGAGGGCAGAGCCAGGCATGGCAAGGACTGACCCTGCAGCCCCAGAGGGGAGGGAGCACCCCAGCCCGACCTCACCTGGAGCACCTGCGGGAATCTGGCACACAGGGAAGACAATAAGTGAGCAAGCTCTTGGTTCCCAGATGAGGCTCCCCCGGTCTTTCCTGGCCCTTGCTGGCCCAGGCTCACCTGGATGATGAAGCCCGTGGAAGAACACTGTCTGACCCAGAGGCTGAATTTCCGCTTTTTCCTCTTCCGCAGCTCCCGTTCCGTGCAAGTGGCGATAAACACGGGGTCCTCATCGATCAGGGGTTCATGTAGCACCTACCAGGAGGGAAACAGCAGAGGCTCTCATGGAAGGCAGCGTGAGCTCGCAGGCGCATCAGATTGGAGCAAGTCCAGTCTCTGCCTTTGAGAAGCTGTGTGACTGTGACTATGCTACTTTACCTCTCTGATCCTGACTCTCCTTATCTATTAAGGGTAATAGCAGTGTCTATACTAGTGCTCTAGGAAGGATTCAGTAAGAAACTGTAAGCAAATTACTTAGCTCAGGCCCTGACATATGGTGGATATTCTGTCAGTGGAAATCTTTGCTGTTATTATTATTGCCTAAGGTGCCCTGTCCAATTCTCACGTGGTAGAGGGATCTTTGGCAGGGGTTGTTTGACCTCAGGCTGGACACGCCTGGTGGTAAGCACCCACTTCTCTTCAAGGAAGCTTCTTCCCCGGATGGACAGCTCCATCGGCTAAAAGGTTATTTCCCTCACTGACTCAAAATTTACCTAACTTAAGCCCACTGATCTGACTTCTGCCCCATGAGAAACAAAGAAAGAAAATTACTATTGTTTTAGATTTTCAAGACAGTGCTCATGTTGGTTCACAACCTCCTTTCTCCAGGCTGAACACTTTCTTTTTAAAAACTGTTCATCAGCTGACCCAGTTTCCTGCTGCCTCATTGCAACATGCAGCCTCTGGCTCTCCTGGAGGTTGTCATGTCCTTTCTGAACAGGTCCCCAAGGCAATATTTACACTGAATTCGTTTTATTTCAACCTCTTGATAGCATCGTGACATGACTTTTTCAATGACAGGACTAATAAAGAAAGGTTCCAAGGGGTGGTCAAAGATTCATTTCTTCAAGCTAACGCGTTCTTGGAAGACTACGGGGTAAATTTTAGGAATGTGCTACACTTCCCTCCCTAATCCTACCTCAAGCTTATTATGGATTAGAGTGAGTATCTATAGTAAATAGAGTGAGTATAGGCAGTAATACAGTTCCAAGGACTCTATGTGATGCTCTAGATCAGGGGCTGGCAAACTACAGCCTTGTTTGGCCCACCACCTGCTTTGTAAATAAAGTTTTATTGGAACACCACCATGTTCATCCATTTACATATCGTCTATGGCTGCTTTGGGGCTACAACAGCAGAACTGACAAGACAACAGAGTCTATCCAACCCACCAAGTCTAAATTACCATCTGGCTATTTGCAAAAAAAGTTTTAACAAACTACAGTTAAAACTTTCAAGTTATGAACTTTCAAACCTTCAAGTTATGAACTTTCAAAGATGTGAAACATGTATTCGCATGTTCTATCATGTATGTTAGTTCATGTGACTGGTGAACACTGTCATGTGCGTGCATCCTTTATAAGTGGTTTCACTTTTGTGTACTTAACTGTACACGAATGTATATTTGTTTTTTATGTATTATTTATGTGAAAAGTATTATAAACCCATGACAGTAGAGTACTATGTAGCAGACTGTGTCAGTCAGGTACCTAGGCTAACTTTGTTGGACTTACGAACAAATTGGACTTATGAAGGCACTCTCGGAATGGAACTTGTTTGTATGTAGGAGACTTACTGCAAGCACCTAGGGATCTTGCTCAAATATGGACTCTGATTTAGCAGGTTTAGGGCAGGCTGAGACCGCCTTCCCAACAGGTTTCCAGGTGGTATCAGCACACAGTCTTCCAAAGACAGAATGGAAGATGATATGTACCCCCTGTGATGTGGACGGCATGTTTCCACTTTTCTATTAATGCTACCTTGAGGTACTTTTTTTTTGAGTAGGAATCTCACTCTGTCACCCAGGCTGGAGGGTAGTGACACATTCCCAGTCACCGCAGCCTAGACCGGCTGGTCTCAGTCAATCCTTCCACCTCAGCGTTCCAAGTAGCCGGAACCACAGACACACGCCACCATGCTCGGCTAATTTTTTTATTTATTGTAGAGATAAGGTCTCACCAAGTTGCCCAGGCTGGCCTTGAACCTGCAGGCTCAGGCAATCCTGTCATCTCAGCCTCCCAAAGAGCTGGGATTACAGATGTGAGCCGCCAGGCCCAGCCCTGAAGTCCTTTTTTAAAGAGTCAAAGCCCGTGTTGCTCAGCCTCAGCTGTGCATACTCACTCCCCTGGCGTTTTCACTGTGGGAGACATGGGGACAGGATGCCTGGTCTCTCTGCCCTGTGCTCAGGAAAGGAGAGTTAGGGGGCTGGCCTGGCGGCGGCACTCCCACAGCACCAGCATCTCCATAGCCCTCATGTCTGGCTTCCCGCCCTTGCTGGTCTTTGTGGCTCGTGACATGTTCACAGCCCCACTGGAACTACTCGGGTGAGACGCGTAAGTCCCACATGCAGCAGGGTTGAGGGCCGATGGGGATGGGAGAGGCGGCACAAGGAAGGTCTACCGAAGATGTGCCCCTCTTCCTCTTGAGGTCACAGTCACCCAGACCCACCCTTGCTCCCCTCTTCAGAGAGAAAGCGCAGCTCTGCTCCACTGCAAGGAACATTCATCAGCTGCAAAAGGGCCAGCAAGAACACCTGGCCCTCAGTGAAGTTCTCCTTTTCTGTCATCATGAAGTGAATTATGAATGGGTCCTCATACAGCACACAGAGCAGGACCCTAGGGCTCCAAAAAATGACAACTGCCTGGAAGCCACGTTCTTCCCCTCCAGGTTGCTGGGCATCTTCCTGTTCCACAGCTGCATCTCCTGAGTCCCCGTCTGTGGCTAAGGAGTTCACCTTGGGGTATGCCAGGTGGTGGGTCCAGGAGGGAAAAGACAAAAACATCCACTTATTTGCATAATCCCTCCCTGAAAATACGCACCTAATTCATCTGACTCCAGATCTGGGGAAACACAGTGTCTCCCCATTTTGTATCTGTGTAGAAACACACACACACACACACACCTCACCATGGCTTTGGGTACTGTTTGGCCCTGGGAGTCCTCTGAGGACTCTGCAAAGCTAACAGAGCAAAGGTCTCGTTTGCTGGATGGAGCTCATAAGTGCAGGACCGGGGGTGCGTGTGGGCTGAGCCCAGAGGAGGGCAGGTTGTATGTTCGGGGTGGAGTCCGGCGGGGGGGGTGTGCAGAGCGGTCCTGGGAATCTGGAGCAAATTCGCCCACACACCTCGGCCAGGGAGATGCGAAGAGATCTGTTCCAACTGGGGTCAACAAGCAGAAACGAAGACTCTCCATGGAAACCCTGCAGCTGTGGGCATCCAGTGGCAACCCACAGCCAAGTCCCTGCCTCTCCTCAAGTGAGCGCTCACAGCAGAGAGGATTCCCACCAGGGAATGCTGAGGCCCACCAGGAAACCCCTGGAGCTCTTCTCAGACCAGAGACCAGAACCAGAACCTCTTCCTTCTCCTAGAGGCAGATGTGTCCTCCTATTAAGATCATAAGGGCAGGAACCAGGCACCCAGATGACTTTGGCAGCCCGGAGATAACATCCCTCCAGGCCATGGGAAGGCGTGGCCCAGCCCACCTATAAGGCCAGCCCAGTTCCTCCAGACTGGCAAGCTTCTGGGGGGGGGGGGTGGTGGACCTGCCTGGGTCCCAGGACCCGTGAAGGACATACTAGACATACCATACCCTGTAGTCAGGACATCACCTCTTTTGGGTTATTCTGGTCCCACCTCCTGACACAGCGCTGATGCCACGGCCTCTGGGACTCCACCAGCTTCTCTTCCCCTAGCTTCCTGCTTGTGTGGCCAAGTGGGAGGCAGGGAGGTGCCGGAGGGCAGGAAAGCCAGGGGAGGGGACCCATGACGCCCCCCTTCCTGTCCAGAGTCTCACCCCGGGGTAGAGCCTCCTCGGCTCCCGGGCAGCTCCTTCCCTTCCTCCCCTGGCCCAGGAGGGGCGCAGGTTTCCCACGGCTGCTGTCCAGGTGCTCCACCACCCCCAGGTGCCCCACCACCCTCCTGGTTGCCCTTAACCTGGGCCACACCCCTGGCCACAGCCCCTGTGCTAAATTCTCTTTAACTGCCCTTCTAAACGGAGCATGCGTTTGTTTCCTGCTGGAATCTAACCAACAGGGAAGGGTACCGAGTAGAAAACCTAACTTTGCAAACGCACAGGTAAAATAAAAGTGAAATACCAAGTCTGAAGAAGAAGGGAGGACAAGGGAAAATACAACCCAGCAGTGCCTGCGGGCTCTTCCCCACCGAGCCTCATCTTGGCCTCATCCCCTGGAAGCAAACAAAAGGCCGAGTCGCAGAATACAATGCTCATCTCTCTAAGTTCCCCTGGTCCTGGCACCGCCCCCAGCATCGCCCATCCAAGCCACAGAACCAAAGACGGGGCAGACTCCTCGCACACCTGCCTACCCGCAGAGCTGCATCCAGCCACTGCCCACCAGCGTGGTTCAGGAGCACTGCGGAGCCTCCTCTCAGCACACCCGTGCCCAGGGACTATAAGGGGAGAGTCTGCAAAACTCAGAACTCCTAGTGGATGCTGCGGAGTGCCACAGAGGCATGGCAATCACCCTGGATCTGCATCACAGACACCAAACTCTGCAGTTCCAGGATGCACAGAAGGCTCGGGGTGGGTATACCGTTGGCACTCAACCAATGTGAGTATCACCACAGACAAGGCTTGCCTAGTCTTGGAGCTGGAAGGATGTTCAGCAGCCCTGTTTTGTGAGTGCTGAATATCAACCATCCAAAATGCTGGGTGTTTGTTCTGAGTTTTGAGTCGGGGTCTCACTCTGTCACCCAGGCTGGAGTGCGGTGGCATGATCACAGCTCACCACAGCCTCAACCTCCTGAGCTCAGGCGAACCTCCCACCTCAGGCTCCCTAACAGCTGGGACTACAGGTGTGTGCCACCATACTCAGCAAATTTTTTAATTTTTTGTAGAGATGAGGTCTCACTATGTTGCCCAGGCTGGTCTCGAACTTCTGGGCTCAAGCAATCCTCCTGCCTCGGTCTCCCAAAGTGCTGGGATTACAGACATGAGCCACCATGCCCAACCTGATTCTTGAGAGATACGGAGGCACAGTGAGCCCTGAGGCTTCTGCAACAGCTCTTTAAATGTATGGCCCCAAGAACGGCCAGAATGTGTTTCTTTCTGCTTGCACCCACACATCATGTCTCTGTTTTGGTTCATTTTCAACCAAGCAAGTATTCGGTGAAAGAATAATATATCCAGGCAAGGCCTGTTATAAGGCAGGGCGTGTGTCCCCAAAAGTCTGTACCTTTTGTAGTAAGCTAAGTGACACTAGTAAATGAAAAACAGTGACGGTTGACTGCCCTGAAAATAATGGGGGAATTCAGCAAGCAGGGCATCCACAGGGGAACACGGGCCTTACGCAGGCCCTGGGGACTGGATGCATTTGCAAAGCAGAGAAGGGAGGAAAAGCTTTCCAGGACCAGAAAGCATGTGGCCAACACCTGGAAATCATCATGAGTTTGGCGTGCTCAAGAAATGGCAGGGAGAACTATTCAGAGATGGTTTAAAGGCTCCCCCAGGCCTGAAACACCTGAAAGAGGGCAATGTCTTCCCCACAAAACCCTGCAATTTCCGGCTGCTTGGGGAAGAAAGTACGCCATGGAGAACTAAAGATAGCATCTAGAAGAACCTCAAGAAGAACTAGAGGCTTCTTTAGAAGACCCTTGGGAAAAGTAGGCGATGAACAGAGAGATGACGGATTTTTAAACTTTATATAAATGAAAGCAAACTAAACTTCTCTTCACACAGAGACCAAGTCAAAGGGAACTGGACTCACAGGGGCCCAAAACTTCCTCGATTTGGTTAAGAACATCTCTAGAAATTAGCTACCTCTTCGATGGGCCTAGACCCCCAGAATAATTTTGAGGAAGATGACTGGAATTCTGTCTTGGGCCAGGTGCACTTGCTGTAAGTACAGGCAGAGAGGGGTGCAGGAGCTGAGGGCAGACAGGGTCTTCTCCTGGAAGGCTACGGAAGTGGGAGAAGGCATCAGGGAATCATCACAGTGATATCAGGGGCTCCGCCAAACCCTCGCCCTCAGGCCCTGGCTCTGCCTGTGTGGTCAGGGCACAGCAGTCACCCTCCATCATCTGAAGAATGGTTTAAAGTCCAGGCTCACCTCTCGGCCACCTGGGAGAATTCCAGCCCCCTTTTGCTATCAACAGGCGAGGTCCTACTCGGAGAGTGCAACAAAAAAGTGAACATTAACCTGAGCAAAACATAACTTGGGAAGGAAGTGTCAGGAAAGGAGAGGAGAGATGGGGAGAAGAGAGGAGGGAAACCGCATCTAAGACTAAATAAAAGAGGAGATTCCCATGTGCCTGTGGGCTGCAGCCACTCCCCGACGATCGCCCTCCCCCGTGGAACCTGGATTATCTGGCTAGCAGAATGGAGGAGCAGCAGAGAGGGTCTGCAGTGAGCTCCGAGGTCGGGAAGGCGGGAAGGATGCCCCCAAGCCTCGCCACCAGCCAAGGCGCGGCCGAGGAAGCCTGCGGGCCTCTTGCCAGGCTCTTGCCCACCACCGGGCCTCACCTGGGTTTGGGAGGGCCTGAAAGCAGAGTCGAAGCTGCCCTGCAGGGAGTCCAGGAAGGGCTGGACCTTGTAGAGCCCCTGCGTGGTCTGGCTGGAGCGGAAGGCCACCACGTGGAAGTACTTGAGTATCTTCTCGAAGCGGGCCTGGCTCATGACCAGGGCGAGGCTGCGGTTGCTGTAGAAGCCGCCGCTCCAGATGCTGAGGACGGACTCGCAGTGCGAGATGCTGGTGGAGATCATGTAGCCCAGGAACGCCTTCATCTCCGCCAGCGTCACCTCCACCCAGGCCCCGTCGCTCCCAAACCGCTCCTGGAACTTCTTGGCGTACATGTTTGTCTGCACCACCATGTTCTTGAGGACGTTGTCCGGGACAAAGAGCTGGAAGAAGTCCACGGCACTGGCGCTGGGGGGCATCTTGCGGGTGGGACCTGAAACCAGAGACAGGTGGGGCGCTGGTGACAACGGGCACCCCACCCTCCAGGTGTCCCCACAGCTGCCCTCCCTCCACTGGGTATTCCCGGGTCCCACTGGCTTCCGAATGCCCCTGTGCTTCAAAACAGCCAGCCAGCTCTCTGCCCGCTCCAAGCATGGAGGCACTCTCCGTGCCAACACCGAGGGCCAAAGGGCCCTGACCCCCGAGGGCAAGTTGCATCTTCACACCAGACCAGAGGGACGGGTCTCAGGCTCAGGGCTCCCTGCTCTAGACAGCCAGGGCCACACAGTTGTCTGGGGAGCTTCACACACTCAGGGCACAAGCAAAGATGTCAGTAGAAACACACACACACACACAAATGCATATATTTAGAAATATGTAAATATATCCACCCACAAATACATTTCAAAAATCAAAGTACACATAACTTCGAAGAATTATGTGCCAATCTAAGGTACTTCTCTAGTCAGAGGAGAAGAAACCATATATACATTAAATATACATATATATTTAAAGTATAGATATATATAAAAACCAAATGCATAACAAATATATGAATATATTCATAGATTCATAATATGTAATATTCATTATATATAATACATACAAAAGGGGACCCAAAAAACCCCAGAACTTATCAAAATTGCATATTCATTCTTACAAGCTTAAACTTCAGTCACCTTCAAAGTACTCTCCATTTGATGAGACACACTCATCAAGATACTGTTCCACTGCTCAAAACAGTCTTTGAACTCATCCAGTTTGATGCTTCTTAGCGCCTCTGTGATTTTTTGTTTCGCCTCTTCCACTTCAGCAACATGTTTCTCTCTGGGGACTTTTTTCATCGGGGAAACCAAAAAAGGTTGCTCACAGCAAGATCGGGTGACCAGAAAGGGCGGGACACAGAGGTCACGCCATTTCCAGCCAAAAACTGCTGAACACTCAGCGCAGGGTGAGCAGGTGCATTGTCAAGGTGGAAGAACCAGGCGCCTTCCTGCCACAAATGCACCTTCGGGGCATTTCTTCCACAAATCGAGATGTAGCCTCCTCAAGACGCCCAGATAAAGACTTTGGTTGACCGTTTGACCCAGGGGAACAGATTCTAAGTGTACTGTAAGGGACCTGCTCTCCAAAAGATAATTCTGTTTGGGGGTGGTCCATATATATATACTCTCTCATAAAAAGAAGGCATTCCAACCCTCTACCCCCAGGTAGAGGCGCACGGCCCAATCTGCTGCTTCCCGCCCTGTCACACATGGGCGCTGCCCTGCTGCTGCACACCTGCTCCAAGAAGCCCGCGGCAGCCTGCTTTTTCTGCACACAGGCAGATGCAAGTTCTTCAGATCTGGCACATCCATGAAATACCGATCCAGAGAGAAAAGGACACAGGAAGGGAAGAGAGGAGATTGGACCCATGGAATTTTTTTTTTTTTTGAGTTAGGGTCTTACTCTGTCACCCAGGCTGGAGTGCAGTAACACACTCCTGGCTCACCACAGCCTCGACCTCCTAGGATCAGGCAATCCTTCCACCTCAGCCTCCCAAGGAGCTGGGACTACAGGTGCATCCCACCCAGCATAGCTAATTTTTAAATTTTTTTTGTAGAGACAAGGTCTTGCTATGCTACCCAGGCTGGTCTTGAACTCCTGGCCTCCAGCGATCTTCCTGCCTCGGCCTCCCAAAGTGCTGGGATTACAGGAGTGAGCTACTGTGCCCAATTGGCTCACAAAACTTTTAACATCAGGGCTTGGTTATGGTTTTCTGACTTTCATTTTCTTATAAGTTGAGGTGATTTTGTAAACATGTTTTCACTATTTGGGGCCTAAAAAATTCTGTCCAGCAAAGAGAGCAATTTTTATTAAGTATTCCCTACGTGGTAACTTTAAATTTATTAGCAAATAAATCTGAAGGGGCTGGTGTAGAAAATTTCACCAGTGGAACAGAACCTCACAATTTTTGACTCATACAGTCCTTTGAATGAATACATGTGTATGTATATATGTGTATATGTGTATATACATACAAATATAGTCATGCAGCTCAAAATAATGTTTTAGTCAATGACAAACCACAGACAGTGGCAGTCCCATAAAATTATAATGAGACACAGTGTTTTAACTGTATCTTTTCCATATTTAGACATACAAAGACTGACAATGTGTAACAGTGGCCTACAGTATGCAGTGTAGTCACATGCCATACAGGTCTGTAGCCTAAAAGCAACAGGCTATTTCATCCAGCCTACGTGAGTAGCAGGCTAGACCATCTAGCTTTTGGCAAGTACGCTCTACGATATTCACATCACAATAAAACTGCCTATCCACTCTCCCCTGTGCTCAAGCAATCATTGTCAATGACAAAGGAAATACTGAAGTTGTGACTGTATTAAATTAATGCTAATAATTGGGATATTTTATTTTTGGTTGCTTGGGTAACTTTAGCCCTTAATGACCAAGCATATGTGGCTTGTTTTTGTTTTTTCTTTTTCCTTTTTGGGTACAGCTGTAAAACATTTGGATATAGGAAATGTTGTGTTATTCTTGCAGCCTTGATATTCAGGGTGGAGTGTAAAATATAAACTTGTGTGAGATTTCAAAGATTAAGATTATTTCGATAACATCATTTACAGATTAAAAAGATGTGGCCATCACAAGTCTGTTGGGGTGGGAACTGCTGCATAAAATAACTAACTTGGAATAAATATTTTGCATCAAAAATAAAAAATAATAAAATTGCCTATCAAGGCATTTCTTAGAATGCCTCTTTGTTGCTAAGTGACACATGACTCATGTGTGTGTGTGTGTGTGTGTGTGTGTGTGTGTACACACATACATATTTTTAAAAACCTATGGCTTACAATTCCATGTAGTAACTTACGGTAACCTGAAAGTACAAGGGAGATTTATAGGAGACAAGCTTTGCTTCCACTGTGTCCAGACAGCAATTTCTAATAAAAGCTATTCTCATTCTTCAGATTTTAACCACCATTCTCCCCAACCTTCCTGTACTACTAATTTAGACGGTTTCTGAAAAACAAGTTTTCCACAGCAAAACTAAGACAGATAACGTGCACAAGACAGCCCAGGTTTTAGAATCAGATTGACAGATTTGGAGAGCCAACACTATAAATTTACTTCGAGCTAACCGTGCAAGCTTAGATAAATTTCTTCATCTCTCCCAACTCTAGTCTTCTTGTAAAATAGACACAGAAACACCTACTGTGAAAGGTTATCACACAGAGTAAAATAAATGAAGACACAAACGCACTCAGCACAGTGCCTAGCCCAAGCGAGCTACCTAACACTTGGTAACTTTTACTGAGATATTATCAACAGAAGTTCCTTGACACTGGGCTAGGGACTTTCTAAGGCACGCTCTAACTGTCCTCATTTCACAGAAGCAGAGGCCTGGAGAGAGAAGTGACCACCACATTCACTTTCACCAACCATTTCTTCAGGCACCAAATAGGTCTGGAGGAGGATTCCACATGAGTAGCCTGAAGCTACTTGATGAAAATCACTCTACTCCAGCACAGTCCTGCAGCCTCAGGTGGGTGGAGCCAAAAAGCATTCAAGGATGGTGCTCAAAGGGGAAGAAAACCCAGCATCTTAATTGCTACATCATGCTGACTGTGCAGAATGGAATTTTCTCTTCCCAAGGTTATATTTGAAGTGATTTTGCCTCCTAGGTCATTGCACAATGAACTCACAAGGCAGTCCTTGGCCTGGTCAACGCCTTCATGAAGAAATGGGGATGTGGCCAGCTCCCTCATATCTGTTTAGTTTTGATTTACAAGCATCCACTTTTAGTTGCTGTGATTACTGTATTCGTGAAGTCTTGACACAGGTCAGTCATTGAGGAGGAAGGGAGGGAGGGAAGAAAGGAAGCCAATTCAGGAGACCCAACTCCATCAACAAGTTAGTAATATGGCATTTCACAGCATGGCCCTGGGGCGGGCAGCATCCCCAGCGGAGACAAGACTCCCACGGGTTTATCTTGTTATGGAGAGCTTTTCCAGATACTGCCCACGCGCACAGCATTCCCGCAAGGCATCATCTTAGCAGCTGAGAAAAATGGGAGCTCAGAGGGGCCATTTAGATGCCATCGGCTCTAAATGACTCTCACAGTCAGGGTGACCTGTGGGTCTACCTTGGCCCAAGGCCAGTCCAAGGGCGCCTGCTGCAGGTGTTAGCAGCATTCCTCCCCATCCTGTCTGGACAGCAGGGTCGCGGCTCTCCCACGCGCAGTGCGGTCTTCCCATCACCTCCTGCAAGCACCACCTCTCTCCTACTCTGCAAAGCTCCCCTGCCATGGCAGGTAACGGGGGATGAAGACACACAGCTTAGATAAGTCCGAAGGGGAGCCTGTATGGCAAAAAAAAATGCAAGCCGGGCTCAGTGGCTCAGCCTGTCATCCCGCGCCTTTGGGAGGCTGAGGTGAGTGGATTGCCTGAGCCCGCGGGTTCGAGACCCGCCTGGGCAGCGAGACCTCATCTCTACAATAAATCAAAAAATCAGCCGGGCGTGGTAGCGCATGCCTGTAATTCCGGCTACTGGGAAGGCTGAGGCGGAAGGATCGCCAGAGCCCAGCAGGTCGAGGCTACCGGCCACCGCACTCCAGTCTGCGTGATAGAGTGAGACTCCAACTCAAAAAAAAAAAAAAAATGCAAAGGCAGCCTGGAACTGGGGATATAAAGCGGCCAGGTCTCAGAGGAAAAGTGGCGAGGTCTCCGAGGAGGAAGAGAAGATTTGACCTGGTGTGTCTCTGGATGGGGTTCCAAGCACTGACAGTACATTGCAGGCAAAACCTCACACTGTCATCCCCCTCCTTCCCCATCAGGTCACCACATCAAAGCCTACGTCCCAACACCTACCTGTCTCTCAGCTCAGGGGATCTCCCACTGCCTCAGACCCAGGGCAGCCTTTCCTGTGGCCCACTAACACTGAATCCCCCCAAAGGGATCCCCTTCCTAGCCACTCAGGAGAGAGGAAACAGAACCCGCTCCTCAGCAGTGACTCAAAAAGCCGACGTTCCATTTAGAAAGGGAAAGGCGACACAAGGGCAGGCCAGGGAAACCGCTTGTTCAGCGGACACTGGCGCGCTACAGTGATCCCGGAACAGAAAGGAGTAAGACCCGATACTCTCGCCCCAGGAGTCGACTGTGTAATAAAAGAAGCAGGTGACAGGTGAGGACTCAGGCTCAGCTAAGATCGGTGCCAACAAGAGGGACCCTGACTCCAGACCTCAGGGGAGGCAGGACCTGGGAGACTCCTAGACGGCTTGTCTGAGATGAGTTTTACAGTGTGACTGGTGAAAAGTCATCGGCCCAGTTCATGACTTGCAGGGTGTCTCAGGCAATGAGAACATCTCATGCCAAGGCTCCGGAGCCAGAGAGAATGCCCTGTGTTTAGTGCTGCCAAGGCAACAGCGGGGCCTGGGGTCAGGATGCTGTCACCGGGCTTGGACTTGCCCGAGAGTGTGAGGAGCCAGTGAAGAACTGAGCTCAGCATGACACTGCCTGTGCCACTTCAGCGGGGTCTCGGCCGCACACAGGGTGCGGGGAGGACTGGCAGTTGCTCCTGAAGTCAGGTGAGACGCGACAGGGAGTTGACTGTGAGGTGGCCACACCAACTTCCTCTGCCAGCCCCTCCAACTCCGGTGCTGCACTCCGTTTCCCTACAGGTATGCGCAGCACAGGGAGTGGATAACAGGGTGGCTGAGGTGAGCCAGTCACCTCCCACCACAGTGGTGACCACTTTGGGCTGGATGACAGACAGCCGCGGGGACAAGCACACACACAACCCGCCCTGACCCCAACTACGATGTGAAGGTGGAGGTCAAGATGCCACGCTCTCTCCATGTCCTCAAAGCCTGTGTCACAGCATGGCAACACTTACACCTGTACACAGGATGGATGAGGGACAACAAAGAGGGGAGAGAGGCCTGGCCCACCCAGGACAAGAGGCGTCTTTTCTGGTTTCCGTGGGAAGGGCTGGGTCTCTGTGGCAACGGTCCCGGTGCTAATGCCTGGTGACAAAGTTTGGTCAGCCAGGAACACCCGTGTGTTCGGGGGAGACTGAGTGGGAAGGTGGGAAACGAAGTGGGAGACAGTCCTGCTGTACTCGGTTAGCCTGGCCAGTGGGCGCAAATTCGGCTCCATCCTAGGATGCCCATGGGATCCAAAAAGCCAACGGTATGGGCCTGGGGGTCCCAGGTGGGAGCCTGTATGAGAATTCAGGATGCTTTTCTCTTAATAGATGGGCAGGACGAGGGAGGAGTGTGTTACAGATGACCTCAGAGTCACGAAGCCTGGCACACTCTGCTCTGGATCCTGCTGTGTTCAATTCCTTCCCTCCTCCCCCCACCCTTGAACTGGGGCAAACCACTTGGGAACCTCTCTTGGCCTTTCCTTGGCTATGACTTTGGGCAGGACCAGAACCCCTCTGCATCTCCGCTTCCTTGTCTATCAAATGGAAGAACCACCACGGAGGGAGTGACAGTCACATGACCTCACTCACACACCGGTGAAGCCGCAGGTCCTGGTCTCGGGTGTGCGGGTTCTGGTGGACCACTCCCGCTCTCTCCCGTCACTCAACCCAGGACTCGGCCATGGGCCTGGAGGCCGGCTGAGCTCCCAGCAGGTGACACTGACCCCACCCACACCCCATCGAGAAGAGGAGGGTGGCTTTTCGTGCTTTTCCAGCGGCAGCCTTTCAGAGACTCGGTACTCATTTCAGGGCATGGGAATGGTGTCCTGTATACACTGGTACTTTGCAGCACCAACTGTTAGCAGTTGTGTGAGACAGATAAGGATCAACTGAGATCGTAAATGAAGGGTTTAAAAGAAGGGGATCATTTATCTCTAGACTAAATCCCACAGGTATAAAAACATAGCCAGAATATCCTGCATCGCCACCTGCGTCTCCTCTCATTGGAGACATTGAAAACTGCATTCCATAAAAGCGTGATGTAGAAAACAGCCGATTCTATTGCGCTCAGTGCCAGCTGCAGCTGGTCCTCATCTTCAGCTCAAATCATCTCCATTTCTCTGGCATCCTTGTTTCCTTCCCCACTTAGCTGATTTGCAGGACCAGCCTGTGGTCTATTTGGGAAACACCTGGGGCCAAGTCACGCCCATACAATTCAACCACTCAGACACCAAGTGCCTCCAAGACTTCTTCCCTCGTTTATCCTTTTTGTCCAGACCAGTAACAAACCTGACTGTCAGCTGGATCAGGGGTCTTCCCACAGGGGCTGGCGCCCTTGGTGAGAGTCCTGGTCATCCTTCTGCCACCCCCGGGGTGTGGCATCCCTCATCTGGGTAGCCAGGTGAGATAACTAGTACCTTGACACACTGGACAACTGTATGGGGCACGGAGGTCTGACCTGCAGTGCTTGCCAATCTACCACAATTATGTTCAGATTGCTGTAAACCCTCTAAACGATATCTTCCAACAGAGAACACCCGAAGCTGCTGACCACTCTCTAGAGCCCTCAGAAAACATGCAGAAGGGTGGGGCATGTCCTCAGCCAGGGGAGTGAGGACAAGTTGGTGGCCCAAACTCTACCCGCATGCAGCCCACTTCTGTGGCTAACCCTGACTTGTAGCTCACCTCAAATAAAATAAGAAAACATGCAAAAACTCTGCCAGAGGACCCCAAGTACAGCTTCAGTTACATAAGGGTATCAGCTGCAGGGCTTTCTTATTAGGAACACACAAGATAAACTGTGTGCATGTGTTTGCATGTGCAAAGTTTTCCTCATGCTATCGCAACACAGTGGCTGGCAAAGACATTGGCAATAAAAAGTAAACCATTTTAGGATCAGGTATCTGAACTAAGACTATTTATGGGAACACTGGACCACAGAATAGCTGCAGGTAGTTCCTCCAGATTAGAAAGCATCTCATCCATTGTGTAATACAGACATTAAACCCATAACCTTGACTATAGGTCATGTGGCAAAGAGGTGCCAAGAAGGGATGACACGTCCCCAAAGCCCAATGTATCCAATATTTGAAGGTGGTTCACCTTCAAAACCATGTGCCAAAAAAAGCACGTGCACTTATAAGAGATAGGCATTCTCACACAAGACATAAAACTTCAGTCTGGGTGCCTGCCACCTACAAATGACCTGCTTTGGGCAAAGGTGGCCCTGATCATCTTGGAGGGCACCAAGTGAGCGGTGGAGCAACTGGAAAATAAAGGTGGGTAGAGTCGCCTCCAGTGTGAGCACTGCACTGTCACATGCCCAGGCCGAAGGCACTCCAATCAAAACCCCCATCGAATGTACCCGCCTCGTACTGTGGGCCCCACCTCTAATTTGAGGAGTGGCATTTGACATTCTACACCATAAGGACAAATGGTTCTCTGGACTTTTTCGGTGAACAGAGGTCAGGCCAAGCATGTTCCTATAGACTGAATGAAGCATTTTTATTCCTTCAACCAGATCAGGGGCTCCATGTAAAATCAAGATAATAACACAAGAAGGTTGTAAACATTGTGCCTAACACAGGGATGGATACACAGCAAATCCTCAAATGTCAGTCAAACACCCATGAACATGAAGCCTCCTTGTGACTTGACTCCCTCAGCAGCAGCAACCTAAAAGGTCAGGAGGTGACAGGGATATTCTGTGACAGTTTGTGAGTCCTGCCATGCCTAAGTGTGTCATGGCTCTCCTCTGCCCATGCTGCTCACGACTGAGCTCATCCATTCTGCCCTTGACCAAGGTTATCATTCTTCTCTCTCTCTTTTTTTTTTTTTGAGTTGGAGTCTCACTCTGTTACCCAGGCTGGAGGGTGGCAGTGGCACGCTCCCGGCCACCGCAGCCTCACCCTGCTGGTCTCTGGCGATCCTTCTGCCTTGGCCTTCCAAGTAGCCGGAACTACAGGCGTGCACTACCACACCCGGCTAATGTTTTTTTTATTTATTGTAGAGACGAGGTCTCGTCAAGTTTCCCAGGTGGGTCTCGAGCCCGCAGGCTCAGGCAATCCTCTTGCCTCGGCCTCCCAAAGTGCTGGGATTACAGGCTGAGCCACCAAGCCCAGCCATCATTCTCTTGACCATGCTCAACCCCACTCCTCTTGACCAAGTTCATCTGTTCTCCTCTTGATGAGCTCAGCTACTCTGCCTTTGACGAAGCTCATCTACTTTGTTCTTGACTGAGTCCATTCACTCTCTCGACCAGGCTCATCACTCTCCTCCTGACCAAGTTAATCTACTCTCCCTTGGCTAAGTTTGTCTACTTTGCCTTTGAGCAAGCTCATCCATTCTGCCTTTGACCAAACTCGTCACTGTTCTCTTGAACAAGCTCATCCACTCTCCTCTTGACCAAGCTTATCACTCTCTTCACCAAGCTCACCCTCTAAGATATTTTGCTACCCAAACCATAGAGTTCACGTCTGCTTACTACTAAGCTAAAACGTGGTACAAGAGACGTGTCCACATGTATGAGAGATGGAGTTACCTGCAGCTGGGGTTGGGAGATGGTGGTAGCTGGGATCGTTTCCAGGTTCTTTATCTGAACCTCTGAAAAGCTGCAGTTTCTCTGGGTCTCACTTCTTTTCTTTTCTTTTCTGTTTTGAGTTGGAGTCTCACTCTACCAGCCAGGCTGGAGTGCAGTGGCACGCTCACAGCCAGCCCCGTGTGGACCTGCTGGGCTCCGGCGATCCCTCCACCTCAGCCTTCCAAGTAGCTAGAACTACAGGTGCGTGCTGCCACACCCAGTTAATTTTTTATTTATTGTAGAGACGAGATCTCCCCAAGTTGTTCAGGCTGGTCTCAAACCCACAGCTCAGGCAATCCACTCGCCTTGGCCTCCCAAAGTGCTGGGATTTCAGGCTGAGCCATCGAGCCCAGCCTCACTTTTTTCCACTGGTAACTTACCTAACTACCTTGCTAAGACTAACTCAATCAGACAATGATATACTTTGAGGAATGTAAATGATTATACAAAAGGCTCACATTATTATTCTGAAATAGATGCTGTCCAGTGAGTTGATATCCTGAACTAGGTAAGCTCCAGCTCCAGGATTCACGAGATGTGTGAGCCTGGCAAGCTACTTAACCTCTCTGAGCCTCAGTCTCCTAGATGGCAAAGCGAAGATAACAATGGCATCCAATTCACAGAGCTGGTGAAAGGATTAAGTGGGATGAGGTGTCTTGCATGGTGCCTGATTTCTAGTAATACCCTATAAACGGTATGTGATCACACCCACGGTAGCGTCTGCTAAACCCTTATCACAGGCTCTTGCCCCTCTTCCTGGGAGCTGAATTACAGATGGCTGTTACAAAACAGCAGCCTTAGCCACCACAGTTTATATTTCAGTTCGACACTGCGTCTATTTTTCACATGAGGCTGTATTTTTAAAGGCTCTGCTTGGGCACCAAGAGAACAGCACGGCAGATGCATTTTTCCCACTTCCGTGGCATCTGACAGTGCGGGGTCCAGTGGTGAGGAAAAGCCCCATTTCAGAGTGACCAGGGTATGTGTGTGCCACCAAGGTAATTCACTACCTTCCTCTGCAACCTCACAGTCGCTTCCTCCCGTTCTTGTTCCAACTACACCTTCTGTGGCTCTTGAGCTGCAATCTAATTTGGATTGCTTTCCATCCACTTGGGATGCTATTTCTCCCTCAGCCTCCTTTCTCAGACCTACCTCCTCTTGTTCATGGGACCTCAGCGGAGGCCACTGATGTCCCCAACCTGCCAAACCGTGTACAGTGGCACACGCCCCTCTACCCCAAGACCATCCTAGTCCTTCCCCCCCAAAAAGCAACAGTAAAGGGGCCATGTCACCAGCCACAGGGGAATCTCAGCAATAGAAGGGATCCTCACGCTTCTAGACTCCAAGAAGGACACCCCAGTTATGTCCTTGACAGGAGAGAAACACTGGTGTACCTGATGGAGGGTCTTCTGCATGTCGGTCGGACTACAACGGACACTCACAGACCAGATTTAATTCTCACAACAGCCAAGCACACAGCTACTGGCCCCCACTTGCAGACGTGGAAGTAGGGGCTCACAGCGGAGAACTCCCAAGGCTACACAAGCTGGTCAAGGAAGGAGCTGGATGTTCTCCTGGTACCACGCCCCATCTCACACACGTGGGACACATATTCCCAGATGCCTGGGTCTTTCCATCTCTGGGGTTGCTTCTCACTTCCCACACGCATGTTGATGTGCAGACCACGCAGGCGGGGGTGAGGAGGAGGCACAGGAGGGGAGGAGAAAAGGCTTTGGGAGACAGAGGAAAAAACCGAACGCTCATCCGTGAAATACAAACGGGCTTGGGAATTTTTCTTCCCAACTGAAATAAATTCTCAGAGAGAAATGTGTGCTGCTGAGGCCCAACGACCCCACCCTCCAATGCAATGGGAGAAGAGGGGAGCCCGCAGAACAAGCCCAAGGCGTCTGGCTGCTAAGTCTGCAGGGATTTTGTCATGTGTGATGAGTCCCTAGGGGGAAGTTACAGGAAGAAGTGGGCACGAGGCCCCACACAAGCAGGATCTGTGTCTGTTCCTGCCTGTGTGTGCAGGGCGCAGGAAAGGTCTGGCCCATAGGAGGCACGGAACATTCACCTTGCTAGGTGCGTGAGTGAATGAAGGAATGAATGAGTGGGGTATTGGCAGTAAACAGGAAGGTGATGAGTCTTCAGGATTTGAGGGCCATCGGCGGTGTCCTCGCAGCACAGAGCTGGTCCACAGCATGCAGGTGCTCAGTAGAAAGCGATGACAGAAAGAGACAGAAGGTAAAGGGAGAGGGTCCATGATGCCTGGGCCAGGCCTGGAGTCCAGGCAGGACCCAGCATGGTGAGGGCGGCAGAATGCATGGGCATGTGCACACGCACGCATGTGCACACATTCAGAGACGGGGCATCTGCCCTTAGCCTGGGCCTCTTCATCCTCCAGACCTTGGATGCAGACGTTTGCTCTGATATACAAATAAGCTTAAATGCACAGTGTGGGGGATATACAGCACAGGGCGGACACTCAAAGTGCTACCATTGGCATAATCCATCTTAGCATTTAAAAATAACACAGGGAGCCCAGAGGCAAAAGCAAACACACCCACACACAAAAGGAAGAGGCACGGACCCCATCCTAACCTCTGGAAGGCTCTGGCCACAGGCCGGGAGGAGGAAAGAGAGTCTTTGGAGAAGCCAGAAGGCTCTTCAAGGCCCCAAAGGGAAGGGTCCAGTTCTTTCCGACTCACATGAAAAGGTGAAGGTCACACGACAATGTGAACCCAGACCGTGGACAGCAGGCCTGAAGATTCCACCAGAGGCAGGAGTCTTATCTAAGAAGCAGTTCTTTGGCGGCAATACCAAGGTCACACATTAGGACAGCAGTGAAAACGACACCAACAAAACTCCCACCGAGCCGCACCGACAAGACAGGTACCTGAGGGGCCGGCTTGTCCTCTGTGTGTCCCTCATGGCTGGGGTGCGGGTTGGCTTGTGGGCTCCCCTGCCCAGCTGGGGTAGCTGGCTCTGCCTGGCCGGTGCATCCGTCCGCACACACACTCCACAAGGCTGAGGCCATTGCACAACCCGTGGCTTTCACAGACGTGCCAGCCAATGGCCAAAGCTACACAGCCCAGCTCTGCAGATCCCTCTCCCTCGCTCTTCCCCACAGGGCCCTCTGTGCTTACTCTGAGTGTCTGTGTGTGTGCTGGGGGCAGGGAAGGGAGGTGAGGCCATAGAGCTGGGGTCAGAGGTAGGAGGAAGGGGTCACAAGCAGGGTCCTCATTCTTCCTTCCATGACCCCAGGGCATCCCATGGACAGACAGTGCCGGCCTGTCTCAGCACAGCTGGGCCGAGGAAATGAAGGCAGGCTGGAGCTGCGTTCTCCCTGGATACTAATTATATCCCTATAATTCCCGGCATGCCCGCCGACACCCAGTGGGAGAGAAGAGGGAAAGGAAGAGATATAAGAAAGGGTGGCTGGCTAGAGACACAGATGTTAGGGTGGGGGGGAGGGAAAGCCCTCAGCAGCTGTCTGTCCAGGGAGAGTAAGTGACAAGTGGCCCTGACAAGGAAAGCTGGGCTGCTCATGGAGGGATGAGCATCTGCAGGTGCAGCACCTGGCCAAAAGGAGACCAGAGGGCAGAGGAGGAGGACAGAGGCACAGGGGGGCAGGGAAGGTGAGCTGTGTGTACATCGCACCCCACCCTGGTCCTTCAGGCAGGCCCTCATTCTCCCCTGAGAAAGCGAGGCCTCGCCAAGGTCAGGGTAACAGTTCATGAGCCATGGGGACTCTAGCCTCCAGGCACCCTTTCACTTTCTCAAGGTCACATTTCCAGAGCCCAGTTCTAGAAGTTTTGCCAAGAGAAACATTCTATTTATTCATCTGCAAACATAAACGAATCACGCTTATTCACTGTATCTAACAAACACACACACAGCACGACGTGTTTCTGCATATGCCGGCGTGTGTTCTGTCTGCTTTGCAGATGATAACTCGATTCCCTTACTCCTTGATGACAGCCCTATGAGATCTGTACTATCCCTAGGCCCCATTTATCCCCAGGGGAAACTGGGTCCCAGAGAGGTCAAAGGACTTACCTGAGGTCACCCAACTAGTAAGCGCAGACTCGGAATCCACCCCTGACGGCCCAGCTCTGGAGCTGCTGCTCCTGACCCCCCATGGTGCGTCTCCTTAGAAGACTGCCCCCACTCCACGGGCCCCTAGCACGCCCTCACAGCCCAACACCAAGACCTGAAGGAGATCTCCATGGAGATGACACAGGAATCAAGAGCCCCTACTTGCCTATGTCTCACAAAGTCGCCCTTCTGTGACCTGGTCCCATGCATTAACCAGAATGTAAGCCCACAGGCCACATTCAGTGGGCACTCAGTAAGTGTGGTTGGCAAAAATCACAATTCCCAGGGTACCACGGGGACCTCCTCTTCCTTCCGAGTCCGGATGGGGCCGGAGCGCTCACAGGCCCTGTCCGGGGACACCACCCCTGCTGACCTCAAGAGGGAGAAGTACTGGGGTCCGTCGCAAACCACCTCCGCTCACCAAGACGGCTGACTCTCTGCAGCAGCACGAGCTCAGAGAGTTGTCTATGCATTTTTTAAGCTGCAATTCAAGCTGGCACACACCAAAGCTATTCTAATTGCCCCATCTCAAGGCAATGCTGTTTTCTCTAAATTATAAGCTCTAAATTACACAGTTTCAGGATGGGGTTCTTACAAAAAGGCAAGCCGCCAAAGGACAAAGTGCCCTTGGGTGAGACCCAGTGCCTGGGTGGGAGGGGCAGCTTTCGTGTGAGGCAGCCAGGCCAGGCCACCAGGCCAGTTTTGGGAGCCAGCCTCTGGCCAGAGGAAAGACCACCAGCTGGGACCTGAATGCTGAACAAATCAGGGATGTCGAGGAACACCTGTTCTTTAAAGACCTGAAGACATAAAGGTGACCACTACCCAGCCTCTGGCCCCAAACATTTCACTGGTCAAAAGAACCTGAGGCAGGGCAAAGTAGCTCACGCCTGTATCCCCAGCACTTTGGGGAAGCTGAGGTGGGAGCACTGCCCAAGCCCAGGAGTTCAAGACCAGCCTGGGGAACATAGCAAGACCTCATCTCTACAAAAAAATTAGCCAGGCGAGGTGATGTGCTCCTGAAGCCAAAGTTACTCAGGAGGCTGAGATGGGAGGATTGCCTGAGCCCGGGAAATCAAGGGTGCATTGAGCCATGATCTCGTCACTGCACTCCAGCCTGGGCGACAGAGTGAGACACTGACTCAAACACAAACAAAACAGAACTTAAAAGCAGAAACCTAGAGCCGGTTGTTTTGTTCCCACAGACTGGTTCAAGTTAGACAAGAATCAGATTATTCCTTCAGAAAGGAGGCCTCCAAGGCGCAGTTTTTAATTCCACAAGGTAACTAATTTTGAGGTGTTCAGTGTGTGGAGAAACACTAACCTTAATTCAGAGCTGATGGCACCCCGGCCACGAGGGATTTGTGTGGGTTAACACATCTCTAGAGGAAGTTTTGCAGATGAGGAAACAGGCATAGAGCTCGCACAAACCATTCAACATCATCCACCGAGAGACAGAGCCTGCCTGAGTGTGCACCCGTTTGTCTTTCCTGCACCGTGCCACCCTAGCACGAAGCACACCGCCTCGGTGTAGCACCTCGAGTGCTGGCAAAGCTGTGAACAGCTACCTGAGCCCAGAGGCTGAGAAGGCCAGTTGGGCACGGGGGAGCAGAAGATGGGAACGTAGAAGGTTCCCACAGACGGAAAGCCCGTCCCAGCCAACGCAGTGACCAAACCATCCAAGTGCTCCTAAGAAGCGTGAGTGAGCAAGTGGGTCTTTCAGGCAGTGTGCAAAATCACTGCCTATGATGCACAAGGCAACTGAATTTCTAATGTTTAAGTCCTGGAAAAAACAAGCTGAGAGTGTTCAGGATGGAAAAGGCAGGGTGCTCTGCAGCTTAGCACTCGCCTCCTGACAAATCAAATTACTCAGGTAGACTGTACTGTGAGCACATGTAATGAGCAGTTTCCTTGCTCTCGGGTTTTGCCAGCTTCCCTTCCTGTTAAAGGGGATTCTACGCTAGAAAGGTCAGTCGCATACATAGCCATTCTTGATCTTCACACAAACAGACAAAAAATCTGGAGTGAATAATCAAAAGTGAAGGCCGTGAGGAATCAGGGAACACTCTAAGTATTACCTAAGAAATGCAAGATAAACGTCCCCCCCACCATCATCCCACGAATGTTCTCTTATTCAATAAAGAGCTTGCTTCGGGAGAGCACCCCCACATAAACGCTAGAAACACAGAACACACCTCTCCAAAGGAAACCGCTCTAACGACACAGAGGCAGCTGCCCCACTTCCAGAACACATTCCAGTGATCTCCCATTTTCCTCAGGGAGATGTGCTCTGCTAGCAGATTCGGTGAGCTACAGAGTGATGGAGATGGAAGTTACCCACTCCACACACTCCCATCGTACCGGCAGACTCACTTCTCGGACAGATGCCCATCAGCATACACGACACGCGAGATCCCTTCTGGAGAGCTCCGACACGGTCACCCGAAGTGCCAGACGCTGACGGCTCAGGGCCTGCAGTAGGTGGCCCTGGCCCTCCTGCCTCCTCCCCTGAGTCCAGCCTTCCTCTGTGCTGTACCCCTCCCCATGTGTTGCCCTTTGCCATTCCAACGCTGCAGCTCTGCCAAGACCTCGAGAAGGAAATGCCAATGGACAAAGCCTTCAGATCTGACCCTTCCCGGGGGGGTTCCCATTTTGATAAAGGCTCCATAAATATCAATGGCCTCGATTTCCTAAATGACTCCGGTGGTAGGGTGAGGGCAGAGTGGCCACCAGGTACAGACGATGACAGTGAGAAGGGTTACAATTCTGCATGTGGGCTCCCACTCGGGGGCCCACAGAAGTCTCAGTTTCCAATCACCCTCTCCCCCAGTGCATATGCTGCCCCCCCACCCCACCCTCCGGCACCTCACACTAGCCTCTCCAGGAACAAACACAGCAGGACTTTGCACAGCATTGCAGAATGGGTGTGGATCCCTGGTCCAGAGATGACAAATGGATTTTAGCTCCTGTATCAGACCTCATAGTCAGTGGCTACCCTAGCACATTGTCGAGGAACCTGAAGCCCCACCTGAGGCCTGTGACTACGAACAACACTGACCATTGGGTGACGGGGACCAGGATGCCGGGGGCCATGGACCTGCCATGCCCAGTGGGGGAGGGCAAACCAAGAAGAGACCATTTCTCCCCAAACGCTTGGATATGCTGAAAAGACCAGCCCCCAGCATTAAAGCTCAAGAAACACACACTGTGTTTGTGGCAGTATAGACAGGTATGACATTTTAAAAGGGAAATATGACTGCAAAATGTTCATGAGCTTTCAAGTTCTTTTTTTTTTTTTTTTGAGTTGGAGTCTCACTCTGTCACCCAGAGTGGAGGGCAGTGGCACACTCCCGGCCACCACAGCCTCAACCTGCCGGGCTCAGGCAATCCTTCCGCCTCAGCCTTCCAAGTAGCAGGAACTACAGGTATGCGCTAACACGTCCGGCTAATTTTTGATTTATTGTAGAGATGAGGTCTCGCCAAGTGGCCCAGGCAGGTCTCGAACCTGTGGGCTCAGGCAATCCACTCGCTTCCTCCCAAAGTGCTGGGATAACAGGCTGAGCCACTGAGCCAGAGATACATGTGAGTTCTTACATAGAAAAACTGTGTGAATAAATGAAATATCCCCAAATAGGGAGCCAGTAGAAAAAAGCCTGGACCATCCATGATATGGACTCAATATAGTAAAATGAATGTTCCTGAAGAATATTTAAGAATATAAATAAATTTAAAGAGAACATCTTTACCAAGATTGCAAAGTAATATGAATAGTATGATTCAAACTTACTTAAAATTAAAAAGTGGGCCTATGAAATCAAAATGACTGAAGGGATATGAACAAAGGCTCAGCCATGATCATCTTTGTGTGGCAGGCCTATAGGTGACCTCCGATTTGTTCTTTATATTTTTCTTTTCTTTTTTTTTTTTTCTTGAGTTGGAGTCTCACTCTGTTGCCCAGACTGGAGTGCAGTGGCCGCTCCCAGCCACCGCAGCCTCGACCTGCTAGGGTCCGGCGATCCTTCTGCCTCAGCCTTCCAAGGAGCTGGAACTACAGCTGCACACTACCACGCCCGGCTAATTTTTTTTTTTTTTTTGGTAGAAATGAGATCTCACCAAGTTTCCCAGGCGGGTCTAAATACAATTTCTTGAGATAATTGATATAACTAAACATATGGGTTTTATAAGTAGCAAAAGAATAGCAAGTGATATTTTAAGGAAAAGGCCCTAGAGGTCCGGATATCCTCCAAACCTCTTTTTCTGGGTAAAGGTCTGCAAAACCAGAGAGCAGGATTAGGGATGTCTAGCCCTCCCCACATTGATGCTCTGTGCAGATACCCTATCAATCTCAGCATCAACTTCTATTCCTCAAACAACTTTGTCCATAAGTGAGCATTTTATTCCTTCCGCTTTCCTTCTCTAAGGATGAGGCCTAAGTGCCCATGGGGACGGCGCAGGCATGGCGTCCAGCCCAGCCCCTCCTCCTTGAGCCCGCAGCCACCAGCCCAAAGTAGCTCCTCGCCCTTTCCCAGGGGTGAAATCTCTTCAGAAAGTTCCAAAGGCTCCTAGACGGTTTCCTTTCTGGGATTTCCATGCCCTCCCTACTCCCCGACATAAGTTTCCAAGAAGGAGTAAGGGAGCAGACAAGCAAAAGAACACAAGCCTTTGGAGACTGAAAGCTGTGTAGACCTCGAGGGATGAAGTTTTAATGAGGCTGGTAAAAAAATGAAAGAATTCTCAAAAGGTGAATATGGTAGTCAAATGCTTGTTTGTTCTTTCCGTTGGTTATAAATGGTCCTCTTTGTAACCGAGGGTCTTGCTAGTCAAGTCTCCAGAAAGAAAAAGCAGCTGTAGGCAACTGTTGACAAAACATGATGAAGGGTCCTGACTTGAGGGGTATGGACACTGATGGGGGGGCGGCAAAGACATGAGGAGGTCCACTTCCAGCCCCCACATTCTTATCTTCCAATCAGCTGTGAGTTGGTCCTAAACCCAGAATGCAAGTTGAAAATTCCACACTGGATGCTTCAGATACACAAAGAAAGATAACTCTGCATCCTCCCAATCCCTTATACAAAAAATACGTAGATGCTCAGGTTAGATTTTGTGCTCTCAAAGACATGAGCTCAGTGAGCTTCTATTTGCATGTGTGTGTGTGTGTGTGTGTGTGTGTGTGTGTGTGTGTATGAAAAAACTTCACAATGAAATAGCAAAATGTCCAGGAGGTTGTTGGCAGACGGCAGAAGACAGCTTCTCGTCCCTCCCCCAGACATGTGATGCCAGCAGCTGCTGAAGGCACTTCCACACCAGATTTTTAAAAAAATCCTTCTATCTTCCCACGACAACTAGAGTGGCAGCAAGTGAAGATTCTGGAACCCACCGCCCAGGTGTCAGTGTGCCCATCAGTTGTATGAGCCAGGGTGAGAGGCCTCAGTCCACCTACCTTGGAGAGCTTAAGGATTAAATGAATGAGCACACAGCAGGACGCACTCAGGAATATCCGCTATTCCTGCTGTTGCCGTTGCTATTTTCACTGTCATCCCATAGCCTCCCTGTTTGACAAGGAGCAACAGAGCAGAGCAAGGGCAGTGTCATGGGGTGCCCAAGAGGGACATGTCAATTCCTTCCTTTCTATGTAGGCGCCGTTACAAAGGAATACATTGCGAGGAGATGCTTTGTGTCATTTGACCAGCACACTTTGTAAAGGAGAAGATTCCAAGCTGACAGGAGGCTGCCGCATGCCTCCCATCAAACCCAGAGTTTGCCTTTCGTGTCTCAGGAGTGTGCCATCTTCCTGGAGCCAGCCCGCCTGACCTGCTCTACCCAGGCTTCAGGGTTCTTGCACACTGAGGCCTAGAATGACTACAGGAAACGGAATCATCACTCAAACCACAGCCTCACTGACCCATGGGCAAGCTGAGGTCCTGGCCCCTGCCCTCTGCAAAGCTGCTCCCAGGTGATCACTGTGGTCACTGAATGGTCTGCTCTCATCACCACTGCTCAGAATTCTCATTCTAACCCCAAGGTGGGCAGCAGAGATGCATGTTAGGACAGGAGGCGGCCAGGGCAGCGCCAAGGAGAGCAGCAGACGAAGATGGGTGGGTTCAAGTCTAGCTTCGCCACCACTGAGCGGCAAGAGGCCAGGCACACGATTCAGTTTCTCCTCTACAGAAAAACAGGGTTAGACTAAACATGTCTAAGGTTCTTTGTGACTCTCTAAAAAAACATAACCGCCCTCTCCAGTCAAGCAGCAGGTCCTAACTTCAATGCTACTGTTCCTATTGCAAGAATGGAATGACCCACCCCTTCCTCACAGGACTGTCAGAAAGGTCACAGTGGTATAAATGCCATACCGTGAAGGTGTTTATAAAGTACCTTAGCACAGTGCCCAGCACAGATGAAGCACCCAGTAAACAGCAGCTACAGTGTGGTCAGCTAGCAAGTCAGGGCCCACCTTTTCGGAAGGGCACTTTTCCGAGGACAGAGCTGCCTGCCTTTGGCGCAGAGCACAAGGTCAGTCCTCCTGGCTGTGGGAAAAGGCCCTTGCTAACTCCAAGTGCATAAAACCTCCTAGAGAGGAGATTGCGTACGCACAATCGTTTTGACTCCTGTCAAGGAAGCAGATTCCTTGAGGCAAGGGGGAATGGTCAGTGGTTTATCTCCAACAGCAGAGAGGGACACACGTCCTGTAGATGACTCAATCCTGACTCCAACATCATGTGTCACTGCGGCTGGCAGAGTCAGAGAAGCAAGCAGTGACCGCCACAGGCACAAAGAAGATGGCAACCTGGGTGAGATGCTGACGTCAACTTGGTGAGTCCTTCAAAAAGGCAGAAGTGTGACGCCAATGGTGCGAACAACACAGCCATGACCCGGTGCGTAGGCTGTCAGGGCGTCACGGACACAGCCCTGACTATGAATGGGGCACAGAGCCTGGCCAAGCACAAGCTGAGCCACTGCGGCCCAGTCCTGCAAACCTCAAAGGCACTGCACAGAGACAGCCGGGTTCTGACGTCAGCATATCTGAACTACTGAACGAGTGACCTGGACCCCACAAAGCCTTCGCTTCCCCATCTGGAAAATGGGGATGATTAGAGCACCCATCTCAAAGAGTAACCATGAGAATAAAATATAATTCTGTGCATAAAGCACAGTGCAGTGTCAGTATGCACTACACTTGAAATAAGTGCCTGCTATGGTGATCAATGCCACGGGCCAATGTGCTAGCACACGTGGGCACTGCCTTGCAAGGCAGATGTACTCACTAGATTCAAGGCTCTTGCTTAAAGACCAGTGAGGCCAAATAGGAATGCACTTCTGAGCCGGGCTCGGTGGCTCAGCCTGTAATCCCGCGCCTTTGGGAGGCTGAGGTGAGTGGACTGCCTGAGCTCGCGGGTTCGAGACCCACCTGGGCAACAAGACTTCATCTCTACAATAAATCAAAAAAATCAGTCAGGCGTGGTAACACATGCCTGTAGTTCCAGCTACTTGGAAGGCTGAGGTGGAAGGATCGCCGGAGCCCAGCAGGTCGAGGCTGTGGTGGCCGGGAGCGGCCACTGCACTCCAATCTGGCAACAGAGTGAGACTCCAACTCAAAAAAAACCAAAAAACAAAAAACCTTCAACGACTCTTTTGTAATCACAAGACCAAGTTCGAATGTTTCTGTTTAGTGCTCATGGCTCTATGTATATGGTCCTTCTTTAGCAAACTTACCTAACTTACTTGTTTACTAATCTTTTTCTGTTGTGGCTCTCCCTGCTTCTTCCTGTTCCCTAAACATACTGTGTTCAGTTCTCTCAGTGGCAGTAGTGATAGCCTGGACTGTGGTGTTAGACACACCTTGTTTTTTTTTTTGAGTTGGAGTCTCACTCTGTCACCCAGACTGGAGTGCAGTGGCC
>NW_007247732.1:29893-38329 GCF_000164805.1 Carlito syrichta | reverse complement strand
CGGCCACTGCACTCCAATCTGGGCAACAGAGTGAGACTCCAACTCAAAAAAAGAAAAAAAAAAAGGAATGCACTTCTGGCTTGACTCTGAGTCTGAGGAGGAGGGATGCCATCTTTACACAGACTAAACATAAAGAGTGTGGACTCCTCGTTGAGACCCCTTTCCGGCTGCTCTTCTAAGTCCAAGTTCAAGTACAGGGAGCTCAGCAGGGGAGGACGGCACAGGTTAACAAACACCAAACACACTTTCACTTCTGAAATCAGGAGAAGCAGAAGTTATTCTGGGAGTGCTGTTCATGGGCCTCCTGGTTATGATCATTTTACCTTATTTATTTGTTTTTGAGTCAGGGTTTCACCCTGTTGCCCAGACTGGAGTGCAGTGGTGCTATCACGGCTCACCACAGCCCTGATCTCCTGGGCTCGGGCGATCTTTCCACGTCAGCCTTCCGAGCAGTGGGGACTACAGGTGTGCTCCACCATGCCCAGTTCATTTTTACAATTTGTGTAGTGATGGGGGTCTCGCTGTGTTGCTCAGGCTGGTCTCATGCTCCTGGCCTCAAGCAATCCTCCCACCTCGGTCTCCCAAAGTGCTGGGATTACAGGCGTGAGCCACCACATCCAGCTAATTTTTTAAATTTTTTGTAGAGACAAGTCTTGCTATGTTGCCCTGACTGGTCTCAAACTCCTGGGCTCAAGCAATTCTCCCACCGTGGCCTCCCAAGGTGCTGATATTATAGGCATGAGTCACCACACCCAGCCCCAATGATGATTTTAAACTCCCACCTGGGAAATGACATCAGACTGCTTGTGTGCCCCACTTCCCTCACCTCTCTGAGACAGGATCTAACACAACATTTAGCAACCACTCCATTGTCTCTGCAGGGATGGTAAGGACATGGTCAACCACAAGCTGGATTTGCCATCAAGCTGATGCCGCGTGCAAAGAAGGTAAGTGAGACTCTCCCCATCACCCGTCCCCTGAAGTCATTACTGCCACCTCTTTTCTCGCTGCATTCAGAAATCTCCCAGTCACCAGAGCCAGAGAGCTGGTTCACACACGCTCACCTACACACACCTAAGCATGCCTTCGGATCCAGAAAGAAGTGGCACCTCTGGTACAGCCTGGAGTTGGGGAGCTGGGATTTCTCCTGGGTGCGTGTGGGTCCCTGAATGAAGTCGTTACCTCTCTCTCCATCTCCGTTGGAACCATTCACCTGCTTCCTGTCTGTTTTCTATAAACCCTGCAAGGCCAAATGCCCCCAGTTAAAGCTCTTCCTCTGAGCTCGTCCACACAGCCCTGAGTGTGGAGGCTTCCCCTGTGGCCCACCAGATCTTGGCATGTCTAACACATTCCCAAACTGGACAAGAACTGTAAAGTCTGTACAGAATGAGGGGCCCTCGTACAGGCCTGCCTTCCTTCGATCTTCTCAGTCACCCTGTGAATAGGGCCGGCAGGATCCTCCTTTATAAAGATGCCGATCAATCAACCCCAAGGGAGCAGCCATTGTTCCAGGTTTCAAGGTGACACAGGTACAAGGGAGAAAGCACCAATGACCAAGCTACGTGCCCACAGAGCTGCAGTCACCCTGCAGGAGCCTTTTTCTGGCTCACAGAGTCACCCTAGGGACCACGGGGGACCCAAAGGAACTCCTCTGGTACCTCATGACCAACCGTAGACTGCGTCAGGGCTTCTGATTCTTGCCTCCAGTCCAACTGCTGCCCTGAGCTGATGATCCCTAGATGTGCAGCTCTGAGGGGGGAAGGGTCACACCAGCATGCCAAACCATCACCTGCATGGCGCCGGCCCAACCTGCTGCCCCCATCTTTGACTGGCACCCCACTCACCGGGTCGTTCAAACCACAACTCTGGAACCTCCTTTCAACACCTGCCTGCACCCCTACCAGCTCCACATCCAAATTGCTCTCTCCAAGTCGGGCCTTCCCAGGTCTGCTTCCACTGGGGCAGGGCTCTTTTGCCTCTCCTCAGGTCAGCTCTAAAAGCCTGCTAAACGGGCTTCCTGCCTCCACTCGTTAGTGGAGTTAATTTTTAAAAACATGATTGTCATCATGCCACATCCCTCCTTGAAATGCCCCTTTGGCTCCTCACAGCCTACCTCCACTTTCTGCACCTGTTACTCCAAGGTTTCAGCCACACTAAAATACTCAGTTCACCAGCGTGTGATGTCCTTCAGGACCCCATGTTCTTGAATCGCTAACCTTCCATCTTCCACACATTCTTTCCTCCTTCCGTACCCAGCCCAACTAGCCTGCCAGCACCCCAGAGATAGTCATGCCTTCCTCTGCACCCTCGTAGCAATCATCCACTCCCTCTATTATGATACACAGAGCCAGCAGTTACAGAGCATGTTCTCTCCCGTTCCAGGTGCTGTTCTAAGCATGGCGCATATCGGCTCATTTCATCTTCATCCTCCCCGATGAGATCCTGGTGTTGTCCCCATGTTATAGATGAAGGAAACCGAAGTTGGAGATGCAGTTACTTGTCCAAGAGGCTGGACTCGAACCCAGGAAGTCTGGCTCTCACATTTAACTTCTTAATTATGCACTCAGTATACCCGATTATAATTACTGATTTCATGTTCATCTACTGTGCAGGGCTGGGCAGTTCTGCAGAGCAGAACCCACATGCTATTTACATTACAAACCCTGAGCCCAGCAAATGTCACACACCTGGTAGGAGTTTGACGGGCAGCTATCCGAGGGCAGACAGGAGGCCAGCCCCAGAGATGTGGGTCTGCTTGATACGTTCCAAGATAATGAATTAAGGCCAATGAACTTCCCTTGTAACGGCAGGATGGAAAACAAAGCCCCATGTGGAAGAGACAGGCAGTGCTTTCATGCCATTTTTCCTTAACTTAATTACACAGAGAAATTAACTCTGCTACGAGCTCCTAATTCATTTGCCAGATCAGTGTCACGGTGCCTCAGGGAGCTCTGCTTCCCCCATGCTGGCCCCTCAGAGCAGAGCACACATAGGCTGGGTCTGCACCCTGCAGGGTCCCTCCAGGAGCCCACCCTGAAGACTGCTCCTTCCTGGAGGAAACTGCTGTCCGCCCACACCCCTGGGACAGAACTCCACCCAGCACCTCCTTCCCCTCCGCACTCTCCAAGTCCACACAAACAAGAGCCCCTCACTCTTGCTGCCAAGAATCTGTGCCTCTGCAGAAAGAGGGTGTGCTGTGCTGTCCATGCCAAGCACAGACTCCGAAGAGCGAGCCTGTCAGCAAACACACCCAGCAAAGCAGGGGGCTGTGCAGGTCAGCACACACACCCATATCCAGGACCCAGGTGCCCCAACCTCTGCTTTCCGCATAGTAAGCCTCAGGCTCAGGCACGGCTTGTTAGGGCTCTCGACCACAAGGCTTAGCATCGAAAGAAGAGAGCTGAAGTGGAATGAAGACGAGAGCAGCTCCAGTGGCCCAGCAGACAGCAATGGGTCAGATCAACCCAGAAACAGGAGTGGAAAGAGTCAGAAAGGGCGCAAGGTCTCCGTGGACACAGATGGCTCAGTGCGGCCAGCTCAGAGACGCGCAGCCACGCGGGGCTGTGTTCTCCCTAGAGACGTGACAATGGGGTGAACACCTTCCATGCACACCGTTCAGTTTATCAACCACTGCCACACACCTTCTCCCACCCTTCTCACAAGCCTCTGGAACACCTGTAACTTTGCCCACCTTACAGATTAAACCAAAGACCAAATGAGGCTGGGGAATTGACCTCAAGTGCCAGTCAGGGGCAGCATTAAACCTGAGTTTTGTCTCTAAGCCCAAGGCACTATCTTCCTCAACATGTCACTCGGTCGGGTTGTGAGCACCATCAGACATAGTCTAATCTTGTCGCCAGACAGGGCTCCTGGGCAGAGGCCAGCAGCCTCCTTTCCAGGTGTCCCTTGGGAAAAGACAGACACTGCTCCTGCCTGGGTTCTGGAACGGCTGCCGGTCCAAGTTTCCTAGACTGCCCACCATGGCGGAGTCACCCTGCTCACCCAGGCTCAGCATGCTGGCCGGGGCGGACGCTGGATGTCTCACCTGGCAACGGACTGTCTGTGCACCTCAACCCCCAGCAGAGGCGAAACTCTGCCAGCCCAGGCTTCCCCATCTCTGCCCGAGCCGACTCCTCAGCTGACCTGGTGGGGCACCCAGCACAGGGGGATGAGAATACCGCCCTCCACTTCCTTCTGTCTTATCAGTGTGCCCACTGCTCACCTGGCTGAGTCCTGGCTGTGTGAGCGGGGGGCCCTTTTGTGCCTGGTCCACATCTCAGACCCAGGGTCCGCCAGAGCCTTGTCCTGTGCTCCCTCATCCCTTGCGACTCTGCACCTGCGTGTCCAGGGCAGAGCATAAGCCACCTCTGCCGGCCCCTCCCCTCTGGCTTCCCAGGCTTCCCCTTCCACACGTGGGGCCCAGCTTGCTGAAGGATCACTGAGGCCACGAGGTGCCCTTGGGCTCGAGGGCCCCCTCCTGCCCTTCTCCCACTCCACACGTCCACTCGCTACAGAGCTTGCAAAATCTAGCTCAGCTGTGACTTCTGTCATGAAGATCTTCTTGTCATCCACATCTCTTAAAAACACTCCCGACCAGCCTCGGCAACAGAGTGAGGCTATCTCTACAAAAAATAATGCTGGGTGAATGCATGAGTTTATAGCGTTTTCCGCTTGCCCCTGGAATGCAAAGGTTGCACGATGGTTGACTGGTCACAGCTCATTGCATTGCCAATTCCTGGGCTGACTGATATGGATCATCGTGGATTAGCATGGGTTAAAGCATCTAAACGGTCTCCATCAAAGCCTGATGGTCTTCCTGAACGTGGAGAATTACTCAGGTCAAAGTGGCCCTCTCTGAAACGACAAGACCATTTTCTTGCCAAGCTTTTCTCAATGGCACAAATGTTTCAAGCTACCTCCACTGCTTTTACTCCTCTGTTAAACTCAAACAGAAGAATATGTCGGAAGCGCTCGTTTTTTCCACGTGAAACTCCATCTTCTTCAGCCTGCAAATAGCACTAACTCTTCAATTTGCAAAATGCTAGGCGTATTTACAAGCACAGCACTGTCACTCCAAGAGACAAATGATGAACAAACGCCCAACACCACAGCGGTGCCGTGCCAAAAACAAACACCATGAACTCATGCATCCACCCAATAATAAAAAATGAGCCCGAGGTGGTGGTGTGCGCCTGGAGTCCCAGCTACTCAGGAGGCTGAGACGAGAGCATCACCTGAACCCAGGAGGTCGAGGCCACGGTGAACTGTGATCGTGCCACTGCACTCCAGCCTTGGTGACAGAGTGAGACCCCGACTCACAAGAAAAACAAACAGCAACACACAACTCTCCTTCCTCTGGATTCTCAAGTACTTTACATCTTTTTCTTACAAAGTATAACTTTCTGTTGTGGACTTCTATTACTGACCTTAATACTGTGAGCTTGAGCCCTGCCCAGTGCTTCCTGCCAGTTCCTGGGCCAGCAGGAGCCCAACCTGCAAGCATGGCAGCCCAGTGTGTCTCACCGTACTACTCACTAGTAAGGAAGGTACTCACTAGTAATGTGTTTCTCTACCTAAGCATTTTGAAGTATTTTAACAGGACACGAGGGTCTTCAGCCAAAGGAATGAAATCCTAATGATGAAATCTCAAGAACATCTTGCTGGAGAGGAATTTTCCATAGTCATATAAGCAGCACTGTGAGTGCCAGGATTGTAGCTGGGCAACCATGAGCGCCTGGGCTGGGTGAAACAGCCACACTGATGGTGGGCAGGGGTGCTTTCATGGTTTGTCCTGGATCCCCCTGCCTCATTCACCCACTGCTGTGAGGCTATAGGGTGGCTGGCTGTTCGGGTGTGCACAACCAGGACCTTCCTGTGCAAACTGAGATGGTCAGTCACTGAGTGTGAGAGGATTTTGCTACGAAAGCACGTGCAAGGTGTTCTGAGTTCTTTGAACGTTGGATTCTGTCTCTTTGTCTCTCCATCTCAGCGATTCCTGATTGGATTTGGTGGGGAAGCTGGGCACCAGTTCTGTGCCAGCTCATCATCTCCTGAGAGACTCACAATGACTCAAAGTTTGAAGACCACAGAGGAACAGCATCTGGGATCCGCGAGCCCCTGAAAGGGCTTTAGCTCCATGGGTTTCCAAGCGCTCCTGTCTCCAGCCTGGTCATCAGCTGTCTTCTGCTTCCGTTTCTGGCTTCCCAAGCAAAACCTGTTCTTTTGGAAGGCACACTGCGCTTAGGCCTTTGGACAAATGGCTGCATGGGTGGACAGGTGAGCAAAACAGGAGATGGAAGCCAAGGGTGTGAGGAGCCTGGATGAAGACAGGCGGATCAGGCTCGGTCATGCCGTAACCTCAGAGAGAAGCAATAGTGGAGACACACGGCACACTTGTGCGGTTCATTCAAGCAGTGGAAAGGCTTCCCAGTTCAGAACACGCTGGTGTGCTATGTGGACAAAAGACCCCCGATTTCTTCAGGGGAATACTTTTTGCAAAGAGTGTCGGGGGATGATAACTGGGGAAGTATTGGATCATGTATTTCAACCACTTGGATTCAACTTAAAACTATTATTGAACAGCATGCTAACAAAAGCAAGAACCAGGGTAGTCAAAAGAGGGAACATATGCTAGTTCTTTTGATGTTCTGACTTTGGATGGTCCAGTGAAATGTGAGTTTTGTCTGCATGGGGTGGGAGCTGGGGGAAGGGAGAGGTTTCTGAGGAACGTATGCAATGGAAACTTGGCCAGGCAGGTATGGCACAGCACAGTGAGGCTGTGTGCTGGGTCCCTGGGCAGAGACCAACCCAGGTTCCAACCCTGTCCCCGACATGGGCTGGACAGGGTCCTTGGGCAAGGTCTAATCCCTCCTAATAGTGCATCCATCTGCTGAGCATACACCATGCGCTGGGTGCTCTCCTGGACAATGGCCGTACTGCCCGCAGTTCAGCTTCATGCCTATGGGAGGTAGTTTGACTACCCACACTTTACAAATAGAAACTTAGAGAACAGAAATAACTCATCCAAGGCCACAGAGGTATTAAGGGGCAGAACAAGAACCTCAGGTCTGTTGGACTTTTCCGTGATGTCATGCTTTCCCATGATGTCATGCTTCCTCATCAGTTTCCTTGTCTGTAACATAGGTATTGCCGTGATTATCAGAAACAGTGTTGTCAAGTCCTGAACACGGGTTTTTGCACCCAGGGGCTTGATTAAACATTAGTTCCCTTCCCCACCTCCCTTCCTTCTTTTAGTAGTACTTAACTATTTCTCTAAAAAGCTGTTTCCGGAAATACTGGTATTGGTCCAAGGCCACTCCGAGCTGTCATGGCTTGTTCACTCTTCCTGGAGCTACAGCAAGGACCCTGGTTAAAGGACTATCTATTTAAGTAAACGTGTTTTTAGTCACTGAACTGAACTTTGCTTTCAGCAAAGGTGACAGTTAAAATTGCTGCCTTTTATTTTGCCAGTAAGCTCAGCAAGCCAAATGGAAGAGGCTTTTTATCTCATGATATATTCTTGTCCAACCTGGGGGCTGAAATTTCAGTCTCGCGCACATGGTATTTTAAGATTTCGACACAGATTCCCTCATACTTCACTCTGTCCTCTTATTTGCTGAATCACAGTGTCTTCTGGTTGTGGGGCCTTGACTTTGATTTGAGAGACAGATGCTTGGTAATTACAAGGTTTCCTTCTGACAGCAGGCGATTGGCAAGTAATTGCCTTGTTTTTTAAGGGAGAATCTCAAGCAGTATTTTAAAGAGCCAGACCCTCCGCTTTTACATGACAGGGAAAAGGAAACGAATCCTTAAACTATTTCCTCCTCTCTTCCTGATGCAAAACGGGTTTTGAAAAAGGACCCTCAACTGAGATTCCACCAAAAGGAAGGCAGGGACGAGGGCCCAGCTGGGTGGACACAGGGGTCACAACTGTGCTGAGTCGGCCTGACTCCTGGCATGCACAAAGGCAGCATGTCTGTTGTAGGGGAAAAGTAGATAATACAAGCAAGCAAAAAGAAGATAAATCCCCACCTGAGTTGATACTGTTGGCATGGTGGCATCTTTCCAGAGAGCTGTACCTAAGACAGTGTGTGCTTTAAATTTGAAGGTGATCTGGCACTCTGCTTTATAATCTGATTGTGCCCCCATCTGACATCACAGAGCAAACAAGGTTTTCGTCATTGAACATACATCTCCTCTCCATCCTCACTACTCAGAGCATGACCCCGGACCAGCAGCGTCAGCATCCCCTAGGAGCTTGTGGGAAATGCAAATTCTCCGGCCCCAAGCTGGGCTGGGTGGCTCAGCCTGTAATCCCAGCACTTTGGGAGGCTGAGGTGAGTGGACTGCCTAAGCCCGCGGGTTTGAGACCCACCTGGGCAACTTGGCAAGACCTCATCTCTACAATAAATCAAAAAATTAGCCGGGTGTGGTAGC
>NW_007247732.1:28776-29792 GCF_000164805.1 Carlito syrichta | reverse complement strand
GTGGAAGGATCGCCGGAGCCCAGCAGGTCGAGGCTGTGGTGGCCGGGAGCAGCCACGGCACTCCAGTCTGGGCGACAGAGTGAGACTCCAACTCAAAAAAAAAAATTCTCAGGCCCCACCCTAGACCTGCGGAATCAGAAACAACATTTTAACAAGCTCCCCAGGGATCTGAACACACTTTGGGGCTTAAGGAGTGCCGAGTTACTTCATTTTAAGTGGCTGCCTTCCACGTAATAAATATGCCATAATTTAGATAACCGATCTCTCACTATCTGACCATTTAGGTTTTAAGTGCATCTTCGCTCTTCTGGTTGGTACTGTGGTGAGCATCCTTGCATCAAAGTCTTTGTTTCCCAGTCGGATGGCCTACCTAGGGTACAGCAGTACAAAAGCAGGTCCCTCTTAAGATAGCTGTGGAAGTTGTCAGATTTCACGGCCATCAGAAGCATGAGTGCCCATTTCATCCAAGCCAACTCTGGCAGTTACCTGTCCGTAAAAATCTTTAATAGTTTGAAAAAAATAAATGGTACCTCGCCTCCAGTGGTTAACCTGTCTGATTACTAGTGTGGCTAAACATAATTCATGCACTTATCAGCCTTTTAATTGGATTGTGTAAACTGCTCAAGCCCTTTGTTGGGTTTTCCTTGGAAGTGATCATCATTTTTTTTCTTGATTTGGTAAGACATCTCTATATATTTAGACATTATCTCTTTGAAATGTGTTATAAATATAGCGCCAATTTCAATGCCTGGTGTTCTGCCCAGCACCAGGCTGTGTGCCCGGAGGGGTTTTGGAAAGGAAGCTGAACTGGGAGAATATGTGCACCATCACCATAGAGCCTTTCCTTCCTTATCTGACACAGAAATTGTTGCTTAAGGTGAAGTGAGTTCAAGTTTCTCACCTAACAGGTCTAAACCAAGACAATCTGTCCCTGCTACTTTAGGGGCCTAGAAGAGCCTCCCTGAGCTTTAAAAAGGAACGTTTCCATTTCCTTCTATTTTTTTTTTTTTTTTTTG
>NW_007247732.1:0-28756 GCF_000164805.1 Carlito syrichta | reverse complement strand
CAAGTTGCCCAGGCGGGTCTCGAACCCACGGGCTCAGGCAATCCACTCACCTCAGCCTCCCAAAGGCACGGGATTACAGGCTGAGCCACCGAGCCCGGCTGCATTTCCTTCTATTTTTAGATGCTGGATTTTTTTTTTTTAGAACATGGAACTAGAAGCACAACTCATTTTTTAAAATAAACGTAGTCTAGCAGGTAGGTGGTGTTATGCAGAGTGTCACATGAAAATGTCCACTTTCTAAATGGCGAGCAGGCAGAGACATGGACAAATGTGCTTTAAAGCTGTCCGTGTTTCTAAATGGCTTTACTTCTAACCTCATTTCCGGGATTCATTATTCCTGAGCCAACAATAAATTAGGCCTACTGATTGTCCCTTTCTCTCCTGACCCTGATTCAATTACTCGTCAAGGAGTCGGTGTGGTTTAGATGTAGAATTAAAGGACGACGTGGGCAGAATGCAAGACGGCCCAAAATGGCCCACGGGCTTTGGGGCAGCGCCTCTAGGCTGAGCTGCCTGTGTGCATAAAGGACTGCCAGCAGGCCATGTCAGTGAGGCCTGGAGCATGCTGGGTGAGGTGGCTAGGTCAGAGCTCCTGGGAAGAAGGAGGCTTGCTTTGTCTCTTAGCAGGTACCTGGCCAGGCTCTTCCCTCCCTGTTCTGTGATGCAGAGAGAGGCCATGGCTTGCAGAGGAGGATGTTTAGGCATAGGGAGGTCCATAGCCCCTGGAAAGAAGTGGAACGGCAGTGTATCGACACCTATCTTTTAAGCCTGAACTGTCAAACAGCCTCATTCTGAATGTTCTGGCAAGCTCCTAAGGCAGGGCTGAGGTCTGCAAGTGTGTCCTGAGTGATAAGGAGGGTACTGGCCAAGCAGATCAGATGACAGAGAACATTTTCAGGGACTGACCATCAGTTGGCATTGTGAGGAGGAGTGTAGCAACAATGGAGGGGCCGTATATTTTGGCTTCACTGTGCTGGACATGACACAGTGCAGAGCTCTTTCTACTGTGTCCAGCAGCCCCTGCTGACTAGTTCATGTGGAACCCACAACGAAAACTTGGCACCCCTGCCCTGCTGCAATGGAGAGATGCTGCTGAAGGGCTGTGCATGAGAACAGGCAAGACGGTATCTGTATTCCTAGACCATAGACTAGGGAGATGTCGACACACAGGCTGGTATGGAACCAGAGCAGCCAGGCAGGGCATGGGCATTTCCAACCAGGGTGTGGACCGGACCCTGGCTTTCACAGGCCAAGCGGTGAAGGCAGAGTTTAAGGGAGGCTGGCACTGCTCCCTCACTCAAATGCACACCGAATCATCCTCTGGGCTGCACATGAGAACCACTGCCAACTGAGAACTTGCTTGCCACATTAAAAAAATGCCCAGAGGGGCCAGCACGCAATCACGCCTATGATCTCAGCAACTCAGGAGGCGGAGGCAGAAGGATGGCCTGAGCCTAGGTGCTCGAGGCTGCGGTGAGCTGTGATCGCACCACCGCACCATTCCGGCCTGGGCGACAGAGCCAGACTCTGTCTTTAAGAACCAACGAATAAACAGTGAAACGAACAAAAAAAGCCCAAGGATGAGTTGCAGAGGCAGTGAGGCTGGGAGGCTGCTTTGCGGGGGAGTCAACTGTGTCCTCTCTCAGGGGAGCCATAACTCCCCTGGAAGGAGAAGCATCAGGGAGCTGCCACCTGGGGCTACGGTTGAGTCAGGTCACAGAAACTGGAAAGGCGGGGCCTTCTGGGCTGAAGACAGGGAGGGGAGAGACCAGGGGGACCCCAGGCACCGGCTTGTGGAGCTGGCTCTCTCCTATGCCCATCTCAGCCTCACTGCCCTGGGAAAAGTAAGGGGAACGGCCCTGAACTCAGACCCTGCTGGAGGACGCCGAGACGGTGTGGACTTGGCCTCCGGTGAGCATCTTCCCTCAAAGCCACATCCCACAGGCTTCCATGTAAACCTCTGCTCTGTGATGCAAAACCCCTGGAGACTCTGCAGCAGCAAAGACTTTTTTCCTCATATAAATATACATGCACATGGAAAACATCTGGGGTTCCCAAACCTTGTCACTGGACTTGTAGGAACTCACAGCCTTCAAGTTGTCTGCTGGAGGGAAGCAGGGCCTTTTTATTCCTTAGGCAGAAAATAAAGTTTAGAGGGGCCCGTGGAAATGTTCCAGCCCTGAACAAGGTCTTAATGATTCCATAATGCAAAACAGCATATTGAAAAATGAAGTAATCGATGTTTAATTAAAATATATGAAGTCTGGCCTCATGCCAACTGGTAAACAGCAACTCCAGCCACGCACTGTGTAGAACGCACGCACAACATGGGATGTGGGGGCGTGCAATCTGTCCGCCACAACTTGGACAGACCTGAGGACACTCATCCATCGCAAAGTGAGATGCCTAGGGCAGGGAAGAGATCATCCCCACCCCCTCCTTTTAATAAAGGGGGAAACTGAGGCCCAGAGGAGTAGTAACTTGCCCAAATCACACAGCCAGGAGGTGGGAGGGCGAGAAAACAAAACACAGCCCTGGAATCAGCAGCTGGGGTGGGCCCCAGAATGTGCCAATCCTCAGATGGGTGTCTCCATGACACAGTGGGGCACAGCAGACAGAAGGTACCCTGCAACCACGAGAACACTACACACCCCTTGCTCCATCCACCCCAGGTGGGTGGCCACTGTTTATTTACAGCTGCCAGCGCACTTCCACAGTGACCCTCCACCTTCCAGGTAAAAAGGACCCAGACGCTCCATCACCCTCAATGCCACTGCGTCTACACATCCTGCAGTCAGAACTGGCCTCGGCTTCCTCACACCCTCCCTAGAGTTGCCCAGCAGAAACCCAAGCCCTATCTTTGGCCCCGCCCACTCCTCACCTGGACATCCTGAAGCTCACTGGTGTGCGTCCACTCTGGCTACAGCACACTCAACCAGCCCACATCTGTTGGACAGAGTTGTGTCCTGGTGGTCTGTCCTGGTGGTCTTTCCCGGTGGGCTTGGAAAGGGCGAAGGCAAACCCAAGTCCAAGGTTTGATGCCTCACCCAGAAGGTGCAGGTGGCATCACAACCACCGGAAGCTTCTCCAAACACACCTACCTCTCCCTGCTGGCCTCAGGGAGCCTGTCTTGCTCCTGCAGCTCAAAATCATGGGCCAGGGAAGGCAGCTGGTGACATCCTGGGGGCACACTCACTGGATGTGGGCCTCGGAAGGGGCTCTGAGCCACCGTCTCTACCACCACTGGTCATAGTGACCGGGCCCAGGGCATCAGAAAAGCACAGGCCATGTCACCAAGGCAGAACGGTGTACCCGAGAGTAGGGGGGACAAGAAAGCTGCCACTGGCCTGTCAGTCACAGACAGTTGCCATCTGAACAAAGCAGACAAGGGCTCCATGGTGAAAACTCCAAGGGAGTGTCTGAGACATGGTCCTGATCCACCCTCTTTTCAATCACCAAAACCTTCAGGAAGGACTCAGAAACTGCCGATGGCACTGCAATTTAGCACTTTTCCAATCGTGCCCCCTTACCTTCTCTCCTAGGAAAAAAATGGGCGTTTGCTCTCTCCTTTCCCACAGGGACGTAACAGAGGTTTCACAGAGAGCTTCTTGGATCACGTCATGACAGGACGGGGCAGCACACCCCGTCACTGAAATGAGCAGGCACCCAGCGGGATGCCTGTGCGGGTGCCCCATGGGGCAGAGGGCAGCTCAGCCCCCTTCTTGGGGCACAGGCCATGCCGGGTAGAAGGATGAGGGGCAGTGGGTGGCTTGCGTCTGTCTGATCTCATGAAGGCCAGCGGTGGGCGCCTGGGGCTGTTTAAGAATTGTCAAGCCTTTTCTATTTGTGGGCAAGGATGAGGTTGAGTCCTCCAGAAACAGGATGTCCTCTTGACTGCACAATGAATACAGTAGAGTTGGGTCTTGTGGATGACCAAACGCCGTCTTCCGTCTTCAGTTTGGTCCTGGAAACTATTCTACTAGAAGAAGCCAAAGCTTGCTGCGACTTAGCTCATGAGGTGTCAGTGGGCGGGAAGGGACGAAGTTGGGGTCTGATGTTACACTTGCATCGCATGTTGTACTTTTCCCAGGTACCAGCATCTCCCAGAAAGGAATCGGAGATGAAATGCACTTGTTATCGGAGAAGGCTGGACTGATGCTCACTGAGACTGGGAAGCTTCACGACCGAATCTCCAAATGGAAATCTTACTTGCTTTGATCTTTTTTCTCTCCCAGTGCCTTGGTGAGCAGCCACCAGCTCCGGCAGCCTCGGGGCTTCCTGGCCCAGCTGCCCTGAGAGGTGTGGGCAAAGTCTGGGACCAGCATGGACCGTGGCCTCACCAGCAGAGGCCTCCAGGATAAGAGAACGCCTGTGGCCCCACGTGCCCCTGGGGTCTCCCCTCATTCTGCCCCACGGCGTGGGAGTCGAGCTGGGGAAGGCCAAAGCCTGAGCCCAGCTGCTGAGATGGAAGCTTTGATGATGGGCCTGCTTTACGGAAAGCTTCTAATGTGAATTAATTCCAGGCAGCTCTTTCCCCTCCAAAGCTAAAAAGCACCCAGAGCTTTGTCCTCTCCGGCTCACCGGAGCCCTAGACAAGCGGTCGCCTGCGGCCCGGGGAGGTTGCTCAGCCCTTTCATCCCTGCCCGTCCTGCTTTCTGAGCGTGCTACATGCTCTCTACCAGAATACTGTCTAGATTTCCTACCACCCAAACCTTCGGTCTGAGGCCCCCAGCTCCCGCTGGGTCCACACAGCCCAGGCACCCAGGGGTGACCTGTGCGCCCCAGTGGCCGAATGGCTCCTCAAAGGCTTCTGTTCCCTCCCTAATCCAAACCCAGCTCCCACTTTCATCTCTGGACATCTCCCACGAAGCCTGACGGCCCACCCCCAAGGCAAGTGTGAGCCCTGCTGCACTTGGCACTGTGGCCTGGGAAGCAGGGTTGGAACTATGAGGAAAGCCACCCCGCTGGCATGAAGACCTGCCCCCCAGGATGCCGGAGCCCAGGTCAACAGAAGGAGGGGAGAGAGGAGGAGGAAGGAGGGGGGAGGGGGGAGGAGGGAGAGGAGGAAGGAGTGGGGGGAGGTGCACAGAGAAGCCTTCCAGGTTGGCGGAGGAGGTTCAGGGATGCTCTCGGCACAGGAAGGTCTCTGCTCCCGGAGGCTCCTGCCGGCTCCCGGCCCACCGTCCACGTGGAAATAGATGTGCAAGGCTCCCCGCTGCTCGGCACCCACTGCAGAGCCCAGGAGCAGGCCCAGCCCCCCCAGCCCTGGAGTCTGCTGGCTTCCAGCTCCCTCCAGGCTCCTGGCTCATCTGCCTCTGACCCACCTAGGGATCCTGCAAAAACCCGGGCTTCTTTTATTCAAATTCAAGTTCTACCCGACTCCCCAAGAATCCTGTCCCCCTGTGCCTTAACCAGACTTCCGCCATTTGGGGATCCGCCATGGCCAGCTTACTCTCCTACTTCTGTGGGGATCGCCCACCCTTCTGCGGGGCCACTCGTCGCGTGAAAGGAGGGTGCTCCTCCACCTCAGGCCTGCCCCAGGGCAAAGCACGCCTCCTAAGCTCTGTGGGTGACCCTCACAAACCCCACTTAGTTGCACCGCAAGCTTCTGCAGGGACCAACTCTGACCCTGCCCTCCACTGCGCGCCAGGGGTGGGTGGCTGCATGCGAGGAGAGGAAGCAGCCTGGTCCTCAGACCTGCTCACGGCAGTACAGGAAGGCCCTGGGCTTCAGGGGTGCTGGACTGGGGGGCGCCCACCGGAGCTGCTCATGTACTGATAGGAGGCCGGGGTCAGGTCACTCCCCTCTCAGAGCCTCTGTGGCTGAGTGTACATTGGGGGAGACGCCCGACCCACGGGGCTGTGAGGCTCAGCGATGTGTGCAACGAGCCTGTTCACAGAGTCCCGCGCACACGGTCACGCACATTTCAAATTCCTGCTGTACTCAGAAGGGCTTCTGGAAAAGTCCCACACCCCTGAGCCCTTTGGGGTTTGGAGTCACACTCGGGGTCCTTGCTAAGGTCAGCAGGCACACTGGCGCCACTGGAGAGAGGCCCATCTGGGTTTCTGAACATCCTCAGCTGCCTGCAGCCCAGTTCCAGGAGCCGGGAAGCCACACTCCACTAGGGCGTCCTGCCCAGCCGGTGCACAGGCACGTGCCAGCAGACACACGCCACATGCTCACACTGCACCCTCCCCCAGGCCTTTGCCGAAGAAACCCCTTCTCACAGTCTGTAAAGAGAAGGGGCAAGCCGCACTGACATCAGACGGAACCACCAGGCTAGCTTTGCTCAGCTCACCGGCTACATCTTCTACTTGTCTCCCTAGCCACCAATCTCAAGCAGACGTTCTACAATACCATTCAAGTAGAAAAAGTAAAAATGTTGTAACTGGAAGTCCTAAAGCAGAACAGAACCAATCGTCCTGAATCACATTTTGTTCTTGTTTCTTCAGATTTACCCAGTCTTCTAATTCCTAGTTTTTGACTTTTGAGGTGACATTTTTATGAAGATGAATCTTTAAGTGCAAATTAATCCAAGCAATAGAAGAGATCTAAGAATATTTATTAAGTTTATGTCTAAGAACAATGATATAAAAATAATTTTAATTACTACACAATGATGTCACTGTCACAAAAATAGCTCTGTAATACTTTCTCCAGCCCTCCTCAAGAAATACACGGGTACAGCTGGGCTCGGTGGCTCAGCCTGTAATCCCACGCCTCGGGAGGCTGAGGTGAGTGGACTGCCTGAGCCCGCGGGTTTGCGAACCGCCCAGGCAACTTGGCGAGACCTCATCTCCACAATAAATCAAAAACTAGCCGGGCGTGGGAGCGCACGCCTGTAGTTCCAGCTACTTGGAAGGCTGAGGCGGAAGGATCGCCGGAGCCCAGCGGGTCGAGGCTGCGGTGGCCGGGAGCGGCCACTGCACTCCAGGCTGGGTGACAGAGTGAGACTCCACCTCAAAAAAAAGAAAGAAATACATGGGTATACATTCACGCAAAGTCATCGAGCCGGTCCGGTGACACAGGCATACCTGCACTCTATGAGGGAAGGCAGGTACACCCGTCCCCAAGGGCCCAGAAGTCAGTCACCAGGACGGGGTAGCCAGGCCTTCTGTTCTGCTCCTCTGCTGAATGGTTATCAGAACACGGCTCCCACCCCCAGTCACCGCAGCATGAATAATCATCCTCAGGATGCAAAGGTTTGAGCAATCAAAGGCTCTCAGGAAGAAGCTACGGACAGCACGCCATGCTCAAACCAGCCAGCAAAATGGTTTCTTCTGTTTCCTCTGCCTGCGTTGCTGCAAGTCATTCCAACAATGCCCAGTTCCCAAGGCCAGTCCACCAGGGTACCCAGCCGGTGCTAGCTTCAAATCACCCCGAGACTCTGAACATCTCGCACTGCCTGCCGGGATCCACCATCTCGCCAGGTTACGGCCATAGCCAGAGCCCACACGCGTTCGCTCATGCTCTGTTCTCAAGCTGGCACCCACAGTGCTTCTCTAAAAGTGATGCTGGGCCGTGTCTCCCCTCTGCTAAAGACCCACCAGAGGCGCCCCATTTCACTCAGAGCCCAGGCCTCATGGTGGCCTGCAGAGCCCCCTACGACCCGCCTCCACCCCTACCTCTCTGGCTTTCTGCCTTGTGCCTCCGCCCTTGCCCGCCAGGCTCACTTCCACCGCCAGCCCTACGTGGCTGTTTGCTTCACTGGGATGAGAGGGGCGCCCATTTCCAGGTGTGCAGCTGGGCAGGGCCCTTGCCCCCCACGTCTTCCCTCAACTCTTGCCTTCTCAGTGAGGTCTGCCCCCCTACTTAGTTCTGCAACTGACCCCCTCCCTGCTCCGCCCCACCCAAGCCCCTCATCCTGTCTACTGCTTCTTTCTTCCCTAACACTTCCAAACACGCCAGCTGTTTATCATGTCTATGGCTCATTGTCTGTTACCTACGCTAGAACAGCTGCTTCATGCAGGCAGCAACCTGTTTGATTCCAAAACCCCCAAACCATGCTTGAGACATAATGGGTGCTGGATAAAGACTCAAACACTTGGGTACTTCACCATCCACCACGTACGTGGGCACAGAAAAACAAGAGCAGGAGAGTCACCAACATTGGCTGAGTACTTTTTATGTGCCGTGTTCAATGTGACACAATTTAGGCTGTGCACAGTAGTCCCAGTTACTCTGGGAAGCTGAGGCAGGAGGAATGCTTCAGCCTCGGAGTTCAAGGCCACAGCGAGCTATGATCACACACCACTGCACTCCAGCCGGGGCAACAAAGCAAGACCCCACCTCTAAAAAAGAAAAAAGGAAATGTTGCACAATGTAATGCCTACAGCTGCTTTGTAAGTCAGGTTAAAGTTTCTCCACTTTTCACATGAGAAAACTGACTCAGAGAGGACACTCAGCTACAAAATAACAGATCGGGATTCCGACCCCGGTATTCAATCCCATGAGATTCCAGCACCACCCTGAGAAGCACACATGTTGTCTAGGTTACCTGGGAAGTACCCCATCCCCTTCAGCGCCCGCCATCCCTCCCGCCAGATACCTAACATTTACCAGCAGGGCTGGCCCTCTGCAGACTGTCAGGGCAGGGACTGGGCCCCTTCATCTTCAGGGAGGCTGGTGGCATCAGTTAAGGACGCAGGCTGTGACCATAGCACTGGGGTCACACGCTTCCTTGGGTCATGGAAGCACATCTAGACTCCACCCCTTACCCACATGGGACACTGGACATAGGTAAAACTTTGCACAGCGGATCAGTGTATGTGGACATGTACAACACAGGCCCTAGCAGGCAGTAAGTGTTCAATGATTGCTTACCCAAGTTGCAGAAGCTCTTCTCATGGGAGACTTCTGACTTGCCAGTGAGGTCCTGACCTCAGGGCCAAATGCCCGCTGCTCAGGGCAAGAGAGAAACATGAGCAACAAAGGGCACGAAGGCCAGCTCTGAGAAAAAACGCAAGAATAGATCTTCATCCTACGCCAAGTTCAAAGAGCAGCAAGACTCAGAAGGGAGAACATCATACGAAATTTTCGCTCCCCTCTGACATTCAGAAGGTTAAAGAAATGTCTAAGACTCAATGGCATTAGTAAGAAGTCAGTTCACACCTGATCTAGGATTTCTGTCGCCTGGGCTTTTCCTGAGAGACCTCAGGCCTCTGGTCACTGGCCTTCCGTCCCTGGGGTGGGGTTTTCTCCAGGTGTGGGCCTGCTTAGAGCTCTTGACAACACGGACAGGTACTCTGCTCCCGCTTCACCCACGTGGCACACCTAGTGGCACACAGACTGCAAGAGGTACTAATGTCCACTGTCCCTGGCAGGACTTGGGAGGGGCAGATGTGCTGGCCCTCGATAACTGAATGGGCTCTGGGTAGGAACCTGAGCCGGAGGAGGGAGAGGGCAAGGGCTCCCAGCCATCTCAAGACAGCAGGACCCCAGACCCAAAAGTCAGAACAGGAAGTGATGAATGTGAGTGGGTGCGGGGAGGGGGTTCTGCCTCTGAGTTCAGCTGAAACCTTTCAAGTCTCAGATTTTCCCAGTCTTCTCTGAAAAAAATAAGGGACTGCCCCAAACATCACTAAGCATATTCTATAGCCTCACTTCTCGTGTGCTACAGATTCCAGGGAGTTGATTCTAAATGGAACTGACATCCATGTCCACACGAGTCATCGCTCTGAAGGGAGCTGAGGTGGAGAGCTCACGGACTAAGCCAGCCCGTGCAAGTCCATGGGGCTGAGTAGCTCTCCTCTTTTCCCTTCAGAAAAGTCCAGAAAGAGTCCAGGGGTCAGAGGGCGGGGAAGGGAAAGGGACTACGTTTATAGAGCAGCTGCTATATGGTGGACATTATAGGTGCTTTGTCTACATTATGACATGTATTGTTATTTGTTTATTTGTTTTTTGAGTAGGGTTCTCTGTCACCCAGGCTGGAGTGCAGTGACACACTGACAGCCACCACAGCCTCGACCTGCTGGGCTCAGGCAATCCTTCTGCCTCAGCCTTCCAAGTGGGTGGAACCACAGGTGTGCATCACCATGCCCAGCTAATTTTTTGACTTATAGTAGAGACGAGGTCTCTCCAAGTTGCCTAGGCTTGTCTCAAACACCTGCCTCCAACTCCCAAAGTGCCAGGAGTACAGATGTGAGCCACTGCACCCAGCTCATTTGAACAATGATGTTGTGAGGTATTTATTACTTCCCTACTTGACAGATTTAAAAACTGAGGCTTGGGTTACATTACTTTGCCAAGTAAATTAGTAGAACCTGAGAAATCTAAGAATTTCAAAGGATTTGCCCGGATTGAAAGACTCAGGAATTTTGACTCAAAAGTTCATGTTTTTTACACTCTCAAATGTAGCCCTACGTTGAGTTAGAAACTGCCAGGGCTCTCTTGGCTCTGGCCCTACCCCTGCTATCTGGCTGATGCAGACACACAGGCTGAGCAAAGGTCACTGTACCACTTGAGTCAAAATTTCAGAGAATATGGCCACCTCCTCTTGGAGGTGAATATTTGGTCTTTTAATCCCCAGGTAGAATGTGAAAACTATCCTAAAAGACCAAAGCTGAAACTCTTTAATAACAGCAAGAGCAACATTTTAATGAGTCTCAATGAAGACCTAGGTAGTCCAGTGGAACCCACGTAACTCTCTCCCAATGACATGGGAGCTTCTAGCAACTGCTTACATGACCATGGGCCTTGATATTCCAGAGTGAGGTCCTCCAGGAGACTTCTGCCCTTAATGGGTTCTTGTCTTCACCCAAGCAACGACCGAGTCTTTGTCAGAAACTTTGAGGAATGAAAGCTCTGAATATAAACCCATAGGAAAATAACCAATATTTTCTTCCCAGCCCCCCCCATAGGTATGTCACTGTGAGGAAGTTAGAATCCTACCAAACAAGGAGCTAACATCAAGGTGTTCCTGCAGACAGGCATGCCTCCGGGCCTCTTCTGCAGCAGAGACATGGCAGCTGAAAGGCACACCAGAGTGAGACTTGACAGAGCTGGTTCAATTCCTGATACCATCCCACTGACGGAGCTGGATCGATTCCTGAGACCATCACTGATACTGGGTGAGTTACTCGAGCTCCCAAAGACTTTTTGCGTAATGGGGACAGCAACACGTATACCTAAGTGTGAAATAAAGTTCTTTAAGTAAAGTGTGCACAACCCTTGAGATCAAGTCTGTCATGGATCTTTCTGAACGAAGATGGCGACCACAATACGGCCCCTCTTCCTCCACTTCCACCCCCTTTCTGCTCCTCCAGTGCTGAGAACAAGAGGAACCCAGTGCGTGTGATGTGATTCCCAGAGGAGAGGTCTAGGGGGATGCTTCTTTTCCCTCAAGCTGGGGAGGAGAGCAGCCCCAGAGCCTAATAAGGATGAAGATCTTCGAGCCGTGGGCCTCAGGAGAGCTCGGCCTAGGGAGATCCTGGACCCTGGAGGAAGACCGTTCCTGGACTGGTTGCCTAGCACCTCAGGATCCAGAAACAAAGCAGCCCTGGGCTGCACCAGCAGGCAGACGGGGCGCCAGAAAGGGGCAGTAGGAGTCAGTTGCGGACAGGGAGGGCGGCCTTCTCTCCCACCACAGCCAACCTGCCGCCTCCGCCAGCACTCCGCCAGACAGGGACCCCCCAAGCCCACAAAGGTTGAGCACCCTTCTCCAAGGGTCTCAGCAGCAGAGACGGGAAGACTGCGCAGAAGACACGGTGCACACACAAAAAGTAAGTACTACCAGAGGATACGGAGACAACAACCTGAGTTTTAATTAAAATAACTATAGCACTCATAGGGATTCCAGTGCAGCCCATGGAGGAAAAAAGTTTCCCTGTACCTTGAAAACATGATTTCCCAGCTAAACAAACCTTCAGACAAAGAGATGGTGAAGGTGGTCATGTAGGATTCCTGAATTACTGACACAGCAGAAGGTAAGGTAGAAAGAGATGGGAAGCAGAAAGGACAAGCTATGAGGCCGTGGCACTGTACCCCGAGACCCAGGAAGAGAAGGAACTAATGAAGGAGGGGCAATGAAGGGTACCAAGTTCTGGACATACACAAAAAGGAAAGCTATATACCAGCTACTGGGGAGGTGAGGTGGGAAGACTGCTTGAGGCCAGGTGTTCAAGACAAGCCTGGGCAACACAGTGAGACCCCATCTCTGTAAAAAATAAAAAAATTAGCTGGATGCCGTGGCACGTGCCCGTTGTCCCAGCTACCGGGAGGCTGAGGCAGGAGAATCGCTTGAACCCAGGAGTTTGGGGCTGCAATGAGCCATGACTGAGCCACCACACTCCAGCCTGAACAAACGAGTGAGACTCTGTCTCTAAAAAAAATAAAAAAGATACACAGAGACATTACTAGTAAAGGTTCTGAATCTAAGGATACAGGACAAAAAGACAATCTTTTAGGCAGAACAAACTCATAGCTAAAAGAAGGGATGCATACAGACTGTCTATGTATACCATGAGCGCAGCACTGGATGGCAGGACAATTTAGGGAACTCAAGACAGCTTCTCGAGACATCATTCAGCTGTCAAGAGAAAAGGAAAGATACTTAGAGAAAAAAGAATCCAAAGTACAACTGACCCTTGAACAACACAGGCCCACTTATATGTGGACTTCCTTCCAACCCTGCCAACCCTGAGGCTGCAAGACCCACTATTCTTCCTCCTGACGAGGATAAAGACCTATACCATGATCCAATTCCTCTAATGGACAGGAAATCTATTTTCTCTCCCTTATGATTTCTTAAGAGCATTTTCTTTTCCCTAGCTTACTTTATTGTACGAACACAGTATCTAATACATATTAACATACAACATATGCGTTATTCGACTGTGTTATTGGTAAGGCTTGTGGTCAACAGTAGGCTACTAATAGTAATGAAGTTTTGGGGGAAGTCAAAAGTCATACGTGTTTTTGACGGTGCAGGTGGTCAGCACCGCAACCCCCACGTTGCTCAAGGATCTGCCATATAAACCCACAGGCTCCATAGCTGAGGTCAGTAAAGGAAGATCTCTAAAAACAAATGGACCAGAACCAAGCCTCCAGGGTGACAAAAAAGGAGAGAACACTGATGACCAATGAGTCAAACGGTCTTGAGCCTTCACAAGGGTGAATGGCCGATTGATGTCTACCTCAATGTCATTTCTGACACTCTTGATTTGACAGGTGATCGATGTCATCTAATCATGTAGATTCCCATCGTGCTGAAGCAGTATAACCATCTCAGTGATATGCAAATACTTCATATTTAAATATTCACTTTCTCGATGTAATAATTAAGCACTCTTGAAGAAATTCAGACTGAAAAATAAAGTTATGTGCTTTATAGGTTAAATTCTGTAAGTCAGTAAAAATGTATCGTTTTTATAGTATGTATACAAGAATAAAATGTTGCAATAATTAAAGATTAATAGCTTACTTTACAAAAAGTATTAAGAAAATAAGAGCTTTCAAATACATAAATTAAGAAACAGAATGACAGTTAATACTGATATTATGTTATGAGTGTATTGCCCAGGCAACTTTAGAAAGAATATCCTTTTACAACAACCAGTCATAAAATTTAAGTAATGATACAAGGCAGAATAATAGAGTTTAGATCATATCATAATTATAATCTTTGTAGAGTTATTTCATGTATTAGCTTCCATAATACTATAAACTAAGTAGCCCTTAAGAATCCAATGTAATTTTATAGTCACTTAATTTAATTCAGGCTATAACTATTTCAAGAAAAAAGTCCTACTTGGGAATTCTTCATCAGCGATGACGAATTAAAAGCAAAAAGTTAATGGTGCCACTTTAAACATCCAGGAATAGGTAATAATTCCACAGTCCCGTCTGGCAACATCAACGAAAAATCACTTTCAATCTAGACCTAGAAAAGAATATGCAGAGCTTAAAAGAAAAGTGTTATAGAAAAATGCTGTCTTCATGGATCAAACTTTAAAATAACAGACCTTATAAGACTGCTTTCAGAAGACAATTTCTTGTAGTTTTCGGTCTATAAAAACTAAAGCTACACTCAAAATGAATGTTAAAATGATTACCATGAACAAACTACCATTTTCAGTAGTTAAGAATTGCTGAGATTTGCCCAATCTATGAATCCTCATTGTTAAGTTCCTCCAAAAAAATATGTTTCTGAAAAAATTTTCCCCCTGAATTAATGTCCTCCTTTGTATCTTATACAGCAGACATTTGGCTGTGCAAACACATCCAGGCTCTGAGCGTGACAGCCTGCTGCATTAATGAGGAATTCAGCCATGTTTCTGCTTTTCTGGCTGACTGGCGCAGGGAATTCTGGGTGACCAAACTGATGTGTCATGAGAGTACAAGTGTTCCTTATGTGGTTTCTTTCGTCTCCTTAGGGAAGATGCCAAAATTGATGTTTGCATACCAAAATCTGAGCTTCAGACAGAAATTCTGAAATGACTTTGTTATCTTCAAAGAAAAACATACTGTTCTGTTGCCACATTCCTACTTGTTCTCAAGTGATTGAGGGAAGCAGCAATTGCATGCAGAAAGATTGGAGGAAAAAATTGTGAGGGCGACATCTGAAGTTTACTCCTAAAAATATTCAAAGAACACCTTTAAGCAATGAGCCAAGGTTTAGTTCACGGGTTTGTGTCGATGAAATTCGATCAAACCACAAATTGATCAAATTCTCAAGTACACAAGATGAAAAGAAAATAAGTCTTTACCTTCAAGAGCTAATAGCAGAGACAAAGGTGGAGATATCACTGACAGGAGTACCCTACACTGGCAGATGTAGCCAAAAATGCCTTGTCCAGTTCCTATCTACAACTGAAACGAAACATCTATCTTCACACATGTGCAGACTGCAGGTACAATCAAGCCACTGGCAGCATGGAAAATTATTATCCCCGTACTGCATTGTCATTTTGACTCCTAAAAGTTTTAATAAAATGTAAAAAACTTTTTTTTTTTTTTTTTGAGTTGGAGTCTCACTCCACTGCCCAGGCTGGAGTGCAGAGGCACGCTCATGGCCACCCCAGTGTCAACCTGCTGGGCTCCGGTGATCCTTCCACTTCAGACTTCCAAGTAGCCGGAACTACAGGCGCACGCTACCATGCCCGGCTAATGTAAAAAAACTTTTAAACAAAACTTCACACAGTATTCTTGCTCCTGGAAGTTGATCCTAAAATTGGCTTCATTCTTGACAAGCAAACATCTAGCCATTTGGATAAAATGTATACTCCATGGATCTAGGGTGTGTGTGGGTGTGTGTGTGTGCGTGTGTGCACGCCCATGCACATGTAATATAAAAGGACAGTAGTAAATTTCTGGATCTGTGTATGATAAATAGTTAAGGATTTTTGATAGAGAAGGCCTTGTTCTGGGGAAACCAGTCTTGGTTGGGAAAACAGCATGCTGTTTTCAAATGACTAGAGGGAAATAAATATTTAATTATGAGGCAGGGGAGGAAACAGAGACAAAAATATCATTAAAATGAAAAAGAATACAGCAAACTGATTTTTGACAAAGATGTCAAAACAATTCAATAGAGAAAGAAGAGTCTTTCAACAAATAGTGCTGAAGCAGCTGAACACCCACATGCAAAAGAATGAAAACTGGAATCTTATGTAACACCATATACAAAAAACTTGAAAGAGATCAAAGATAGAAATGTAAGAGCTAAAATGATAAAACTCTTAGAAAAAAATGTAGTGCTAAGACTTCGTGATCTTGTTACCTTGTCAATGGTTTATGAGCTATCATACCAAAAGCACATTCAACTAAAGAAAAAATAGATAAATGGGACTTCACACAATGTAAAACTTTTGTGCTTCCAAGGACACCATCAAGAAAGTGAAATGACAATCTACTAAGTGGAAGAAAATATTTAAAAGTCATACATCTGATAAGAAACACATATCCAGGGCAACCCCCTTGGGTCCCCTCCCCCTGTGGGAGCTTTTTTTATCTTCTCAATAAATCCTGCTTTCTCAAAAAAGAAGAAGAAACACATATCCAGAGTATATAAAGAACTTTTACAACTCAATAATACAAACACAAATGACTTAATTTTTTAAATGAGCAAAAGAAACAAGACCCCTACCTATCACCACACACAAAAATCAACTCTTAATGAATCAAAGACCTAAATGTAAAACCTCAAACTATAAGAAGCTTAGAGAATGCAGGAGATACCCTTATGGAAACTGGAACTGGCAACCAATTCCTGATCAAAAGCCCAAGTGCCCATGATAAGAGATAAGATAGACAAGGGGGACCTCATCAAACTGTCAAGCTTCTGCAAAGCCAAAGAAACCATTGAGAGAGCAGGAAGGCAGTCCACAGACTGGGAAAAAATATTTGCCAATTGTATATCTGACATAGGTCTAACATCTAGGATCTACAAGGAACTCAAATGTGCCAAAAAGAAAAAAACAAACAGCCCCACAAAGTGGACAAAAGATATGAATAGATACTTCTCAAAAGAAGACATATGAACAGCCAACAGATACATGAAAAAATGCTCAACCTCACTAGTCATTAAACAAATGCAAATTAAAACCACACTGAGATACCACCTAACTCCAATCAGAATGGCGATCATCAGTAACTCAAAAAACAACAGATGCTGGAGAGGATGCAGCAAAAAGGGAACACTTCTTCACTGTTGGTGGGAGTGTCAACTAGCACAGCCTCTGTGGAAAACGGGGTGGCAACTCCTAAGAGACCTAAAACTCGACCTCCCATGTGACCCCTCAAGCCCCCTACCAGGAATATACCCGGAGAAACTCAAATCACTGCATGAAAAAGATACCTGCAAACCCATATTTATTGCAACATTACAATAACAGAAACATGGAACCAACCATGCTGCTCACTGAAAGAGGACTGGATTTTTTAAATGTGGTACATATACATGATGGACTATTACGCAGCCATAAGGAGGGACAAAATTATGAACTTTGCAGCAACTTGGGTGGACTCAGAGGCTAGAATACTGAGTGATCTCTCACAGAAACAAAGAACCGAGTATCACATGTTCTCACTCATAAGTGGACCGTGAACAACTACCGTAACACCATAAGAAAGGGATTGGCAGTAGTGGGAAACTGCCGGGTGGGGGGGGCACAACTCATCAACAAGGGTACCTGCATAATGAATATTTGTATACCTAACCCTGAACTGTACCCCACATACTTAAAATAAAAATTTTTTTAATGGGCAAAAGATTAAAGGAGATACGTAAATAGTCAATATGCACATGAAAAGATACTCAACATCCTTAATCATTAGGGAAATACCAATCAAAACCTCAAAGAGATAAATACTTTACACCTACTAGGAGGACTAAAATGAAAACCACAGACAACCTGCCCAGCTAATTATTTATTTATTTATTGTAGAGATGAGATCTCACCAAGTTGCCTGAACTTGTATACCACATACACAAGTGGTGACAAGAATATGAAAAAATTGGAATCTTCACACACTGCTAGTAGGATTGTAAAATGGTGCAGCCACTTTGGAAAAATAGTCTGGTAATTCCTCAAAATGTTGAACACAGAGTTACCGTATGACCCAGTAATTCCACTTCTAGATTTATAACCAAGAAAAATGAAAATTACGATCACACAAAAATTTGTACATGAAAGTTTTGGCTATTACTCATAATAGCCAATAAGTGAAAATAACCTAAATGTTCATCAGCTGATAAACAGATCTGAAATGTTATTTAACAAGAAAAAGGAATGAAATACTGATACATGCAAAACATAGATGAACTTTGAAAACACCAAGCTAACTGAAAGAAGCCAGTCACCAAAAAACCCCTACATTATATAATTCCATTTGCATGAAATGTGCTAGAAGAGGCAAATCCATAGAGACAGAAAGGAGATCAGTGGTTTGACTAGGGCTGGGAGTGATGGCTAAAGTTTTCTGGGGGGGGGGGATGATGAAAATGTTCTAAAACTGATTGGGCTGATGGTTTCACAGACTGGGAATATACTAAAAGCCATTAAATCATACCCTTTAAATGGGTGCATTATATGGCACATGAATTATATCTCAATAAAGCTGTTACTAAAAAAACGGAAAGAGAACTCCCACATCATTAAGAAGGGGAAAAAAGGGATCAACAACTTACTCAAAACATCAAAAATGAGCAAAAGCGAAGAAAAATGAAATCAATAAAATAAGATAGAAGAGACTGGGCTCAGTGGCTCAGCCTGTCATCCCAGCATTTTGGGAGGCCAAGGCGAGTGGACTGCCTGAGCCCGTGGGTTTAAGATCAGCCCGGGCAACTTGGCAAGACCTCTACAATAAATCAAAAATTAGCCAGGTGTGGTAGTGCATGCCTGTAGTTCCAGCTACTTGGAAGGCTGAGGTGGAAGGATTGCCAGAGTCTAGCAGTCCACTCCTGCCTGGGCGACTCCAACTCAAAAAATAAACAATAATAATAAGATAGAAGAAGCCAGGCTCGGTGGCTCAGCCTGTAATCCTGTGCGTTTGGGAGGCTGAGGTGAGTGGACTGCCTGAGCCTGTGGGTTCAAGACCCACCTGAGCAACTTGGCGAGACCTCATCTCTACAATAAATCAAAAAATCAGCCGGGCATAGTAGCGTGCGCCTGTAATTCCAGCTACTCGGAAGGCTGAAGCGGAAGGATCGCCGGAGCCTGGCAGGTCGAGGCTGCGGTGGCCGGGAGCGGCCACTGCACTCCAGTCTGGGCGACCGAGTGAGACTCCAACTCAAAAAAAAAAAAAAAAAAAGATAGAAGAAATACAATCAAGCCTGTCATTACTTTAAATGTACAGATTGATTTGGTCAGCTAAATTAAAGAGCCTACCAGATTGTGTTAAAAATATATCTTCATCTACATGCCATTCGAGATAACTAAAATGGCAAGTAAGGCTTAAAATAACATACCACGCAAGGAAGGAAATACTCGGTAAATGCAAAGAATAAGAACGCAGGAGACGCAAAATTCATAGCAGACAGACTGGACTTGAGGTTGAAGGCACTGTGGGATAAAGACTGATATTAATAAAGACACAGTTTTGAAGGAAAATATAAAGGGTATAAGTATGTATGCATCAAACAATACGGCAACTAAAAACTCTCAAAAATGCAAGAACATGGTAAAAATGTTCTCTCTTCAAAATAATAAAGACACAAAGAAGACAAGCAGATCAACAGACAGACAGCCTTACTTCCCTCAAATAAAAAATATACATCCTTCACAAAGAGTACCCTGTCCTAAACCAGGGGAAATGAGGGCCAGCTGGAGGTCCAAACTTCACCTGCACAAAGCCTGCTTGTGTAACTAATCCTGATTTGTATTCCACATATCTATTAAAAAAAAAATAGCCGGGCACTGTGGCTCACATCTGCAATCCCAGCACTCTGGGCAAGAGGATTGCCAGAGCTCCGGGGTTAGAGACCAGTCTAGGCAACTTGGTGAGATCTCGTCTCTACAATAAACAAACAAATAATTAGCTGGGCAGGTTGGCGTGCACCTGTGGTTCCAGCTACTTAGAAGATTGAGGTAGGAGGATCTCCTGAGCCCAGCAGGTCGAGGCTGCGGTAACTGTGAGGGTGCCACTACACTCCAGCCTGGGCGACGGAGTGAGACTCCAATTCAAAATACACACACATACACACACACGCATGTTTGCGCGCACACACACACACCTTTTTCTTAGACCTATGTCACACTGGTAAAGATTAACTGCATATCTGGCAACAAAGAAAACCTTTACAAATCTTTCAAATTAAATATTTAAAGGATGCTTTGTTATCACAATCCAATAAAATTAGGATAAATAATCAAGTTACCAAAAAACTTGACTACCTAGAAATTAAGAACACAGTCTTAGATAAAAGAAGAAATCAAAAGGGCAAATGAAGAAAACCTTGGAAGCAATGGAAAGGAGCAGACTTAATATCAAAATTGATAAAATACATCAGAAGTTACACTCTGAGGAGATTTTTCGTGTCAAAGGCCTTCCATACTAAAGAAGGTATTTTAAAAGTAAAAAGGAACTTGGTAATAATTTTAAGCAATTAGGAAAAGGATGGCTCAATAAATCAACAGAAGTTTTAAAAAGACAGAAGTTCAAACTAATAAAAATATAAAAGGGACAAATATAAACTCAAAGCTGAATCTTTGAAGAGACCAATAAAACAGAAAAACACTTCGCGTTCCAAATTAAGCATAAGATAAAAAGAAAGCGGGTGGTGGAGGAGAGAAGGAAATGGGGGAAAGAGGGAGGAATGCGTAAAAACAGACAAGATCAGAATTGAGAACAGATACAGAAAAGCAGACGCAGTAGAGATTAAGAGAACCATTACAAAATACTGCACAGAACTTCATGTCAACGAATTTGAAAGTCCTAGAAGGAATGATTTCCTAGGAAAACATAAATCATCCAACTGACTCAGGAAGTGGGAAAATCCAGAAACCAAGACCAGGCAGGCTCACAGTTGAGTTTTATCTAACCCTTAATTTTACTGTTAAATGTCCAAAAGCAATTAAAAATAATAAATCAATTTGTTTATGAAGCTAAGCATAATTTTAATACCCAAGCCCGAGAGATGAGAAACTATTAACAAATGTGGCTTATAATTGATTTGTTACAGAAACTCTGAACTAATATCAGCAAACAACATAATGCAGCCATATATTGGAGAGGTATGGGCTGGGCTCGGTGGCTCAGTCTGTAATCCCAGCATTTTGGGAGGCCGAGACAAGTGAATTGCCTGAGCCCACGGATTTAAGACCAGCCTGGACAATTTGGCGAGACCTCGTCTCTACAATAAATCAAAAATTAGTCAGGCATGGTAGCACGCACCTGAAGTTTCGGCTACTTGGAAGACTAAGGTGGAAGAATCACCAGTGCCCAGCAGGTCGATGCTGGGATGGTCGTGAGTGTGCCACTGCACTCCAGCCTGGACAACAGAGTGAGACTCCAACTCATTAAAAAAAAAAAGCAAAGAGATATGAAGCCAGGTACTGTGGCATGTGCTTATGGTCCCAGCTACTTCTCCTCTGCAACACAGAAAGGCTCTGCATCTTGAGAAGCTGCAGTGAGCAATGAGTGTGCCACTGCACTCCAGCCTGGGTGACAGAGTGAGACCCTGACTAAAAAAAAAGTGCTTAGAACAGCATCTGGCTCACAGCAAGTTGCTAAACGAATAAAGGGGTACAAAGAGCTGGTTTTCCTGCTAATTCCTAATAGACTCCTGTCTCGGGGGTCTCTCTAGGCAAAGGGCACATTATAAAGGCCCAAGGATTGGTTTGTTCCTCAGAGGCCGTCCTCTGATCTTGCTTCCAGGACAGAAATCCTCAGTGCCTCAGGGTGAAGCATTCGCTCCCTTGTGAAGCTGCCCCATTCACTCTTCTGCTATTTTGGGTATTAGAAATGCCCAGCTTCTTGTACACATTCTTAACTGGTGCCAATTCCCATCCCCGTTTAAAAAATCTCCTTCTTAATCCATCTAGTCTTTCGTTCATTCAACAAAAACTGAATACCTGCCGTGTTCTAACCATGACTGCGATGTCCAGGGCCTCTGCCCATGTGGTTAACGAATTACTTACAGATGGCAATGGGTGCTAGGAGGCACCAGAGAGAACGTGGTGATTTTAGATTTGTGGTGACAGTGACATTGGAACCATGACCAGACCAACAAGCTTGGGATGCCATTCTCATACTGGGAGGAAGAACATTCCAGGGAAGGGCCCAGCAGGCACCAAGGCTCTGAGATGGACATATGTGGCTGAAGACTTAATGGTCGGACAAGGTAACACTGGCGAAGAAGACCAGGGTGGACCTGTCGACCTGGAGACCACACTAACGGATCTGGCTTTCCTTTGGGCTTGGCCTGGAAGCCACAGGAGAGGTTCAAGCAGAGAAGTGAGCGGATGAACTCATGTTTGCAAATCATTGCTTCTGTACCACAGCCTCGAGAAGGAAGAAGCAGGGGTGGGGAGGGCAGTAGACTGGGGTGGAAGCTGGGAACCCAAGTAGACAGCAAGAGTGCCCAGGGGGCCTGGCCAAGGGGCGATGTTGTCTTGGTCAAGTTGGTAGCAATGACAATGACAGAAGAAGTGAAAGGATTTGTGGTTCTAAACTTTTAATAAAAGGTAGCCGGGCTCGGTGGCTCTGCCTGTAATCCCGTGTCTTGGGAGGCCAAGGTGAGTGGACTGCCTGAGCCCGCGGGTTCGAGACGAGCCTGGGCAAGTTGGCAAGACCTCATCTCTACAATAAATCAAAAAATCAGCCAGGCGTGGTAGTGCACGCCTGGAGTTCCAGCTACTCGGAAGGTTGAGGCGGAAGGATGGCCAGAGCCCAGCAGGTCGAGGCTGCGGTGGCCGGGAGTGACCACTGCCCTCCAGTCTGGGCGACAGAGTGAGACTCCAACTCAAAAAAATAAAAAATAAAATAAAAGTTACTTCTTATGTCTAAACGTGGCCAGTTGTGCATTTTTTTGGTAATAGTTCTTCCTGGAACTCACAAACAAGGGAGAACACAGCTGTTTGTACCACGTGCAAGGCTAGGCAAGCATCCCCTTTCCACAGCAAGAGACTGTAGGTATTCCCTTCCCCTTCCCTGAGGAACTTCCTCTCACCAGTGAAGGTTTGGCCATGTTACCTTTCGCTGTCATTTTCCCAGTGCTCATCCACAGTTCAGCCCTCTCTAAGTACTCATTTCTCGCTCCACACTTGCCAAATGCCGCTCCCCGTGGGATCCAGCATTGGTGAGATAAATCTATACCCATGCCTGAACTTGGAGTTCAGATTCGAGCTACAGTTACCTGAAACGGTAACAATTACCAATGTAAAATATCAAGACATTTTCACTAAGAAAGCCTCAAGTAAGGAAACTCAGCTGAGGGGCAAACGGCTGTCCATGGACAAAAATGGCATGCCTCGTCCCTGCCCCCACCTTCGTCCAAAGTTCTTTTTTGTTTGAGACACTTTTCTCTCTTCTTCACTAGGCTAATCTGTATCTGGTCTTCAAGACACAGCTTAGGGGCTATCTCTTCCCCTACCCAACTGGAGGTGACACAATCCTGGAATCCCATAAAAATCCATGTTTACCCTGATCACAGCATTCGCCAGAGACTCATCTCTTTTTCTTCACTTTGTCTCTCCTACTGGACCCCAGTGGACATGGCTTACTTATCGTTTTATCACAGCAGGGTTCAATGTGCTTGCTGAATTAATATGTGGTGCATCTCATATACTGCTGGTGGGAGTGTAAATTGGACAACTGTTTGGCAGCGCTTACTAAAGTAGTGGTTCTTAACGTCTGGTGCTTTTGCCCCTCAGGGGACATCTGGCAATGTCTGGGGACATGTTTGGGTGTCATGACTAGGAAGGAGGAATGCTAGTGGCATTTAGTGGATATAGGCTTCAGATGCTGCTAAACATCGTACGATGAACAGGACAGCAACCCATGGACAAAGAATTACCTGGTCCCAAGTGTCACCATGCCCAGGTAGAGAGACCTTGTACTAAAGGTAAACACACACCTAACCTATGACCCAACAGTCCCACTCCTAGGTATATATGCCCAAGAGAATTGATTATATGTCCATTCAAAACACACACACAAATAACTGTGACAGCTTCAATCATAAAATCCCCTAAACTAGAAACAATCTAAAAGTCCACTGACAGGATACTAGATAAATAAACTGTAGTACATTTGTACAGTGGCATACTACACAGCAAGATGAAGATTGCTACATGCAAGTATGTGGATGAATCTTATAGATATAAAAATACAACAGGCAAAATTAACCTACGGTGATGGAACTCAGAATAATGGCCACCTTTGGGGGCAGAAGGAAACCTTCAGAGTGTTAAGAATGTTCTTTACCTTGATCTGGATGGTGGTGCCAGGGCTGTACCCACGTGAGAATCCACTGTGCTATGCACTACAGACTCGGGCACTATGTGTGCATGTTATAACCCAATAAGCTTCATTAAATAAAGCACGCCTCTAAGAGCCCCCCTCCCGGCAGGAATCACACACTGGTTTGCAGCCTGTGAGCAAGAAGATGTTCTAATGGCCTCTCTGGGAAACTGTTGGCGAGAGCACAAGAAGGTACGTTTCTGGACGTCTCTTTCACAACCGCTATCAAAAACCTTAATTTGCAAAAATAAATGTGCAAAATATTTACCTTGATAGTGTTTTGATCATTTGATGCTAAGGAATAAATTAAGGATGTGCACACAAACCTCAACAATATTTATCACAGCATTACTCACAGAAAAAAAAACAAAAACAAAAAAGTGGGGGCAATAAACTCAACCCTAACCAAACTGTAGAGTATTCTGGATTTAATAAAATACCTTTAAAAATTTTAAATGGAAAATGTTCACAATATAGTGATTACAATTAAAATCAAGTAACCCAACAATATGCAATACAAGATATATGACACGTATATTCAGTATGTCAACTGTGGTTATCTCTCGGTAATGGAAGAAAACGAGACTTTTTAATCATTTTTCTTATTATTTTCTAAAATGAAAGTATATTACTTGTTAATGAGAAAATATGCAATCACAGTTCTTAACAATAAAGATATAACTGGCCGTGGTGACACACAACTGTAGTCCCAGGTACTCAGGGCGCTGAGGGCCCAGGAGGTAGAAACCAGCCTGAGCAGCAGCATAGTGGAGATCTGATCTCTAAAAAACGATAAAATTAAAAAAAAAAAAAAAAAAGGTGAGTTTTAGATTCCAAAGCTCCACTTCCTGCAAAACATCTCTAAACCCCCATTAGGAGGTGTCAGGGGCAGCAAGGATTCAATACGGAGCTAGATAAAATTCTAGATTTCTCTCTCTTGTATCCTGAGTTTGGTGTGGATTTCACAAATCCATTTATGTATTAAAATGCACAGAACTAGCCGGGCTCGGTGGTTCAGCCTGTAATCCTGTGCCTTGGAAGGCTGAGGTGAGTGGATTGCCTGAGCCCGCGGGTTCGAGACCCGCCCAGGCAACTTGGAAAGACCTCATCTCTACAATAAATCAAAAATTAGCCGGGTGTGGTAGCGCGCGCTTGTAGTTCCGGCTACTTGGAAGGCTGAGGCAGAAGGATCGCCGGAGCCCAGCAGGTCGAGGCTGCAGTGGCCAGGAGCGGCCACTGCACTCCCAGTTTGGGCGACAGAGTGAGACTCCAACTCAAAAAAAAAAAAAAAAAGCACAGAACTATACAGTTCCCTCCAAAAATAGTTTAAAGCAATTCATGAATTGTATAGCTATGAAAATAAATATTTTGATTGAAAATAATTGTAGTTTAAAAAAAAAAAAAAAGGAGGGGAGGACATTACCTTCCGTGAATTATGGAGTATGACTAGTTGGATGGTGACCACTTAACCAGGCAATCTCATTACCCCCAGACTGACAGAAAAGATATATCTGTCCTTCTTCTGTAGAGACGGCAACTTCTCTGTCACAGAGCTCTTGGGCAGATTAAGGGTGATAATGCATGAAAAAGCAAGTGGCAAACGAGAACTGCTGCAGCTCAAGTTTCTCACCGCCACCCCTCCCTCCACGAAGAGACTCCCGAGAAAAGAGCAGAACAGCCCTTCCAGGAAGCTCCCTTCTGAGTTCTGTGTGGCCACTGAAAGAGGACACAGTCTTGCACTTGACTCCCATGCAGCACTGACCAAGATCTACCTTGCAGGACGCAGCTCCTGGAGTCACAGAGCCTGGAGCAGACCTAAAGTAGGAGCAGCTGCTCATACCTACACCACAGAGGGAGCATCCCAGGGGAGGGTCAGGGCTCTGGCTCACGAACACCTTTAGAGCAGGGGGTCTTGGTTTTACTCTGGTTTTGAGAGGAAGATTTTTCTCTTCTTATTTGTTAGTCAAAAAGAAGTTAAACCAAATAAACCAGCAACAAGCTTAAAGAGAAAACATTCAACAATGTTAATTTCCAATGCCATATGTTTCTCTCCAGCTGCTCAAGGTCATACCTCCCCACGGAATGATTAGAGGGTTGCTGACACGGTACATGGGCGAAAAAGAAAAACCTCCTCTATGAAGTCCAACCTCTAATAGAAAGAGCGAGCAGCTCAGATCCCAGCCAGCCACCACAAAGGACCGACAAACCAAACAGACGGGAGCCCTTGAGCATCTGTGAAATCTGTCTGTTCCTCTGCCTCCTCCGAGAGAACGAATCACAAGACTGCTCAGAATAAGAAACCAAAAGGGCAGAGGCTCAAAAAGCAGCCGGGCCTGAATTTCATGCTGTTTCCAAAGAGTGAGCTCGCATGCTGTGTTGGTTATTTGCACAGTGGGCAGGCGAAGCTGACAGCTTGAGGGGGCTATTGGGGGGGGTATGCTGCAAATCTAGTTAAGAAAGGGTCCTGGGCTCTGTGCTTCCAGTAAGCATTTCAGCTCCCAGGTGACCCTCCATCCCCACAGGGGTGAAGAGCCCACCAGCCACTCCTGCAAGCACGGCATCTGTGTTTTAGGGGATCCACACCTCAAAGCACAACCAGAACCCCAGGAGAAGTGAGGGCGGAGACGGAGGAGTGGAGGGGGCCCTCTCCATCTGCGATTGCTGGCTGCATTTCCGGAGAGGCTGATCCAGGATCAAGATGACCGAAAAACAGAAGAAAGGAGCTGGGAAGACTAGAACAGACGAGGATTTCCAACCTCGACGACAGAAGTGCCGCTACTCAGGCTGGCACGGGACCTAGCCTGGCCGCCTCCTCTCCCGTGGGCACCAAGCGTCTTCCCGCTGTGTGCACGCCCCTCATGGCGGGGGGCTGGAGGTGGGGGCAGATAGGGTGGCTCTGACTCCAACTCAGTGCACAATGGTCCCCAATGTCTACCTTCCTCATGCACAGGGACTCTGCCAAGGTTTCTAGGTCATCGGAGAGCTCAGCAGTTATAATCTCTTTCTAATTCAAAGAAACCCGGGGTGGGCAGGTAGGATGGGCAGTAATGGGAAACTGCCTGGGGAAGGGGGCGGTACACCTCATCAACAAGGGTACCTGCACAGCGGACATTTGTGTATCTAACCTTGAATTGTACCCCACGATTTTAAAATAAAAAATTTAAAGGTAAAAAAATTTAAAAAACCCTACTCAGCTCAAACTAGCACAAGCAATACACATTCACATACAATATAGTGACATGCACACATTGGCACACATGCACATTTATATAAAATCCACATTGATGTATGGACACGTACACCTGTTTTACAGTGGCAGCAAAGCAGGAAGAAGCCTCCTCCGCTATACATTTAGAATCCTGCGCTCTCCTCATCTGATTCCCTCAGCAAGAGCAGTCTGGACTACATTTTCTGCTACAAAGCCTGGTTACAGATTTGAAATGCCACTGACTGACTTGCTTTCTTCCCCACCCTACTCTCCCCACCCAGGGAGATGTGTTCATAAACTGGAGAACAAAGATGGGAGAGAGGTCCAAGCGGCACTCCTTGCCATGGCAAGCACACACTTGCTGGCGTGTCTTGGACACTGCGCTCTCTGGTAAACCCAGCAAGTTGGACCTCTGCTCTCAGGGCGGTTGGGGTGCAGCTCTGAAGCCTCTCAATAAACACATCCATCTTTCTCCTGACTGGTAGGTGCGAGGATTTCCTCCCACCCACCTCACACTTCTGCATCTATTTTCAGCCCCTGTGAATCATCTTCCATTGTTTCAGGGAAGTCTGAATTCAAGCTGAACAAGCCATCAACCTCATCTCTCCACTTCCACCCCAAATTTCCCTCAAGGTGAAATTTGCAGAGAGGAAATTCTACATCAGACACGGATTTTAAAGGCAAGCTCAGGATAACAAAACCGGGTGTAAATACCAACAACCGCCCACTAATGTCTCTGGTTAAAGGGCTTGAGTGTGATTCTTGGTCCAGGTGTGCACTCAGCAGGCAACTGCAGGAAGCAGGATTTGAACCTAACAGCAAACCACCAGGTGACATTGCTCTTCAGGCGCCTAAGTGCTACCGTGACTAGATTACACGGCTCTGCTGCAGAATTTCTCCCATTTAGGTGAGCAACAAATGCCACACTGCCTTCACGTGCATTTCAGAGTGCTCACCTCTTCACACCGGCACACTCAGGATTCTTATTAATAACTAGACTCCACCCAGCACAAGCCCTGAGATACAGAGAGGCTTGCTGCCTTCTCCCAGGTGGACCTGTATCTCAGACGTTCCAGGATCAAGACTGGATCCCAGATGCTCCCAGCACGAAGTCTGCCAAAGCAGGCCTGTGAACCGGCTTCTTAAAGAGCCTGCAGGGACAACAGCTGTCCAGGGCAGGGCAGCCTTCATGACATACTGCAAAACTCGGGGTAGGATAAAAGGGCTACGCCGGGTGACTCTGAAAACTGCCCAGCTCTTAGCCGCAGCCCAAATGATCACGCCTGAAAACATGCCCAGCCGAGGCAACGCACAGCCAACTGCGACTCCGGCAAGCCCGGCTTCGGCTCTGTGGCCACACCGCAGAATGAGGGTCGCAGACCACCCCCCGGGTCCCGCCAGCCCTGCTGGCCTCCCGGCAGGCTGCAGCGTGACCCCGGGGCCAAGCCCAGACCCAGCGAGAAGTCTCCTGGGCCTGTGCGGCGTGCCGCGCTCCTGACCGGTGGGACAATAACCGGAGGAGCCACAGGAAAGGCCGCACCAGGCGCGGCGGCCACTCCCCGGCCCCCGTCGCCGCCGGCCACGCTTCCGCGGAAGAGCGGGGCGTGAAGGGACACAGGCCCGCCACGCGCAGCCGGGGCCGAGCCT
>NW_007247731.1:4563-8060 GCF_000164805.1 Carlito syrichta | reverse complement strand
CATATGCTAAATCTGTCATTACAAAGCCTCAGGAACTTTCTGGTCCTCTTATTAGCTGTAATCAAGGTTCTGTCACAAGAAATCCTTTCATTTCCTAGGCACATCTACGACCATAATTATATTCCCCAGAATCAAAGTTATATTGGTACAAAATTCCTCGGTTCACGTGACCTCATATTACAGAAAATTCTTGTGTGTGGGAAGGTAGGAATTGGGATTTTGAGTTTGGAAGATTCCACAAATTGGGGAGGTTTTGTGAAGGGGAACCAGGAATCTTAGATTCCAGATCCCAAAGAACATTATGGACGTCTTTCTCTTGATATCCAAAAAACTGGAATTCTCTTTCACCAGGAACTGTCTCGGCATCCTGCAGAGTGAAGCAGGAAGCTGGGAAATGGAAGTCGTCATATACAGGAAACTACACATCATATTGCTAAGGAAGTATAAGGAATCTTCCTTATATGAGTTCTCAATCCCAAAAACTACAGGCCAACTTCCTAAAAGGTAAGCACGAATCAGGTTATTGAAGTAGAATTCTGGGTAATGGGAGTCCTCTCATACAGGAAACTTCACTGCCTATTGCTAAGTAAGAATAAGGAATCTGCGTTACTCGTGTACTCAATCCCCCAAAAAACGTCAGGTCGACTTGCTATGGGCTAAACACGAATAATGGTGTTTTCGAGCATGAATCTGGGAAATGGGTCCTTATTTACAGGCAGCTACATGACCTTTTGCTAAGAAAGATTGAGGAATCTGGGTTACACCACTTCTCAATCCCAAAAATCTAGAGAACATCTTGGAAAGTGCAAAAAAGAATCAGAGTTTCGAAGCAGGATGTATCGAATGAGAGTCCTAATATAAAGGAATGTACACAGCCCCTTTCCAAGGGTGAAAAAGAATCGGGGTTATAGCAGTCCTCAGTCCTAAATATCAACAGGCCATCTGCTGTGGGCTAAGCAATAATCAGGGTGTAGAAGCTGGAACATAGGTAATAGCAGTCCTCATATACAGAATCTACACGATCTCTATCTAAGGAGAAATAAGAAACCTGTTCTACACGGTTCCTCCATCACAATATCTACATGACATCTTGCTAATGGCAAAACAAGAATCAGCGTTTCCAAACAAGATTCTGGGGAAAGGGAGTCCTCATATACAGGACATTACACAACCCCTTGCCAAGGAGGAAAAAGAATCGGGGTTATAGCAGTTCTCAGTCCTTAAAATCAACAGGACATCTGCTGTGGGCTAAACAAGAATCAAGGTTTAGAAGCTGAAACATAGGTAATAACAGTCCTCATATGCAGAATCTGTATGATCTCTTGCTAAGGAGAACTAAGAAGACTCTTTTACACAGTTCCTCTGTCACAATATCTACATGACATCTTGCTAATGGCAAAACAAGAATCAGGGTGTCCAAACAGGATTCTGGAGAAAGGGAGTCCTCATATACAGATATTACACGGCCCCTCTGTAAAGAAGAATAAGGAATCTGTGATACACTAGTCCACAATCCGAAAAATTCTCAGGGTGTCTTGCTGCGGTATGAAAAAGAATCAAGGCTTCAAGCTCGTCTCATGTTTCGGAGATATTTGTCTTGTTCGGGTATTATGAATCAGTCATTTCAGGACTCCAGCAACATTCTGGTCCTCTTGAGAATTGTAATCGGGTATCTGGTAGTATAAATCCCTTAAGTTCCTCGGGAAAATTAAGACCAGATTCCCGGAAAAAAAGTATCATCTTGCCATATTTGGATGTAATGTTGGTCTTAAAATGAACTTGGTAATCATTAAATATCCGTTTGCACTTTACATGGAGAAGGGCCGAAGGTTTTGCAGTTCCAAAAATTTAGTACGAATTATTAAAATATAAAAAGGATTCATGGATTCCATGTCCCCAGGAAACATCTGGGCATCTGCATTTTTGTACACAGTGTTTGGAATCCACATGGACAGGGAAAATCAGGGCACCTTGCTGAGAACGGAAATGGAATCCGGTTCTTGGAGTTCTCAATCACCTAATTCAACAATGTCTCTTGATAAGGTTTAATTAGCAATCTGGGTATCTATGTCGCCACATTTTTAGTGTTTTTCTTGAAAAGGAACCAGGAATCTTGGGTTACAAGTCCTCAAGAACTTTATGGGAGTCTTTCTCTTGATATCCAAGCAACTGAAATTTTTGGTCACCAGGAAATATCTTGGCTTCTTGCTGAAAATGATGCAGGAATTTCAGTAATGAGAGTCCTCATATACAGAACACTACACGACCTGTTGCTACGGTAGATTAAGGTATCTTGCTTAAACGAATCCTCCATCCCAAAATCCTACAGAACATCTTGCTAAGAGATAACCACGATTCAGGTTTTGAGAGTAGGAATCTGGATAACGGGAGTCCTCATATGCAGGAAATTGTGCTGTCTATTGCTAAAGGAGAATTAGGAATGTGCTTTCCACGTGTCCTTCATCCCAATAAAACCTCAGGGTTTCTTGCTAAGGGCTAAACACGAATTTGGGTTTTTGAAGCATAAACTAGGGAAATGAAATACTCATATAGAGGCAACTGCACTGACTTTTCCTAAGAAAGAATAAGGAATGTGGGTGACATGTTTTTTCAATCTCCAAAAAGTATACAGCGTCTTCCTAAGATCTAAAAAAGAATCAAGCTTTCAACGCATGTATCTGTGAACAGGAATACTCATATACAGGCAACTGCATGGCTGTTGCTAAAAATATGGAATCTGGGTTATACGAGTCCTCAGTCCTGAAAATCTACAGGGCATCTTGCTGACGGCTAAAGAAGAGTCAGGGATTCGAGGCATGAATGTGCATAATAGCAGTCCTCATATACAGGAAACAACATGGCCTCTGGCTAAGGAAAAGAAAAAATCTGTTTTCCATGCTTCCTCTATCAAAATATCTACATGGCGTCTTAGTAAGGACTAAACAAGAATCAGGGATTTGAAACAGGAATCTAGGGAAAGAGAGTCCTCACATACAGTACACTACACGGCCTCCAACTAAGGACAAATAAAGAATCATTGTTGTATGAGTCCTCAGCCCAAAAAATTCCCAGGGTTTCTGCTATGGCACAAAAAAGAAACAGGACTTTAGCCAGGCTGGTGGATCAGCCTGTAATCCCATGCATTTGGGAGACTGAGGTGAATGAATTGCTGAGCCCACATGTTCAAGACTCACCTGGGCAGTAAGACGTCATCTCTACAATAAATCAAAAAATCGTCTGGGTGTGGTAGTGCATACCTGTAATTCCATCTACTTGGAAAGCTGAGGCGGAAGGATCGCTGGAGCCCAGCAAGTCGAGGCTGCGGTGATCGGGAGCGGCCAGTGCACTCTAGTCTGGGCAACAGAGCGAGAATCCAACTCAAAAAAAAAAAAAAGAAAGAAACAGGTCTTCGAGATCCCCAAATGTTTCGGAGCAATTGGTCATGCAGATGTTACAAATCGGTCATTTCAGGACTCCAGCAACATTCTGGTCCTTTG
>NW_007247731.1:0-4474 GCF_000164805.1 Carlito syrichta | reverse complement strand
AATCCAGTTGTAGGAGTTCTCATTAACCGGAATTTACAGGCTCTCTTGAAAAGGTTTAATCAGCAATCTGGGCTTCTCGGTCCCCACATTTTTCAGAGCTAATTTCTCCGTGGATACACTAAATCTGTCATTACAGATCCACAGGAACTTTCTTGTCATCTTGTTAGTTGTAAACAAGGATCTGTCCATACAAATACTTTTCTGCCCTAGGAACATCTACGACCATAATCATGTTTCCCAGAATCAAAAGGCATATTGGTACAAAATCCCTCAATTCAGGTGACCTCAAACTACAGAATATTCTTGTGGGCAGGCAGGTCGGAATTGGGATGTTCTGTTTTGAAGATTCCACATTTTAGGGAGGGTCTTGTGAAGGGGAACCAAGAATCTAGGATTCCAGTGTCCAAAGAACATTATGGGAGTCTTTCTCTTGATACCCAAAGAACTGGGATTCTCAGTCATCAGTAACTGTCTCGGCATCCTGCAGAGTGAAGCGGAAACCTGGGTAATGGGAATCGTCATATACAGGAACCTACACGTCATATTGCTTAGGAAGTATAAGAAATCTAGTTGACATGAGTCCTCAATCCCAAAAACTACAGACCGTCTTCCTAAGTGGTAACCACCATTCATGTTTTGAAGTAGGAATCTGGGTAATGGGTGTCCTCACATACAGGAAACCTCACTGCCTCTTGCTAAGTAAGAATAAGGAATCTGCATTACTCATGTCCTTCATCACAAAAAAACTTCAGTTCGTCTTCCTATGGGTTAAACACAAATCAGGTGTTTTTAGCATGAATCTGGGTAAATGTAGTCCTTATATACAGGAAACTACATGATCTTTTGCTAAGAAAGAATAAGGAATCTGGGTTACACGAGTCCTCAATCCCAAAAATCTGCAAGGCATCTTGGAAAGGGCTAAAAAGAATCATAGTTTCGAAACAGGATCTATGTAATGAGAGTCCTAATATACAGGAAAATACATGGCCCCTTGCCAAAGATGAAAAATAATCGGGGTTATAGCAGTCCTCAGGCCTAAAAATCAACAGGCCATTTCCTGTGGGCTAAACAAGTATCAGGGTTTAGAACCTGCAAGATAGATATTAGCAGTCATCATATACAGAATCTACATGATCTCTTACTAAGGAGAAATAAGAAACCTGTTTCACACGGTTCCTCCATCCCAATATCTACATGACATCTTGCTAAGGGTTAAAAAAGAATCAGGGTTTCCAAACAGGGTTCTCGGGAAAGGAATTTCTCATATACAGGACATTACATGGCCGCTCACTAAGGATGAATAAGTAATCTGTGATACACTAGTCCCCAATCCGAAAAATTCTCAGGGTGTCTTGCTAGAGAATGAACAAGAATCTGGGCTTCGTGCTCATCTCATGTTTCAGAGATATTTGGCTTGTCAGTATTATAAATCAGTCATTTCAGAACTCCAGCAACATTCTGGTCCTCTTGACAGTTGTAATCGGGTATCTGGTAATACAAGTCCCTTAGGTTCCTCGGGACAATCAAGGCCAGATTCCCAGAAGAAAAGTATCATCTTGTCATATTTAGATGTAACTTTGGTCTTAAGATGAACTTGGTAATCCCTAAAATTCCATTTCTACTTTATTTGGAGAGGAGCCTAGGGTTTTGCAGTTGCCAAATATTTAGTACAAATTATTAAAATGTAACCAGAATTCATGGAATCCCCATCCCTAGGAAACATCTGGGCATCTGCATTTTTGTATAAAGAGTTTCTTGCTGAGAATGGAAAGGGAATCGTGTTCTTGTAGTTCTTAATCGCCTAAATCTACGTCTCTTGATAAGGTTTAATCAGCAATCTGGGCTTCTATGTCGCAACATTTTTAGTTTGTCTTTTGAAAAGGGAACCAGGAATCTTGAGTTCCAATTCCAAAAGAACTTTAAGGGAGTCTTTCTCTTGATATCCAAGCAACTGGAATTCTAGGTCACCACGAAAAGTCTTGGTGTCTTGTTGAGAATGAAGCAGGAATTTCGGTAATGGGAGACCTCATATACAGAACACTACACCACCTGTTGCTACGGAAGAATAAGGAATCTTGGTTACGAGTCCTCCATCCCAAGCACCTATAGAGCATCTTGCTCAGGGTTTAGGGAGTAGGAATCTGGATAATCGGAGTCCTCATATACAGTAAACTGCCCTGTCTATTGCTAGGGAAGCATAAGGAATGTGGACTACATGTGTCCTCAATCCCCAAAAAATCTTCAGGGTGTCTTGCTAATCGCTAAATACGAATTTGGGTATTTGAAGGATAATCTGGGTAAATGAAATCCTCATATACAAGCATTTACACGGACTTTTCCTAAGAAAGAATAAGGAATCTGTATGACATGTGTTCTCAATCCCCAAAAAACTACCCGGCATATTCCTAAGGTCTAAACAAGCATCAGGGTTTCGTTGCATATATCCAGGTAAGGGAGTACTCATATACAGGCAAATGCACATCGGTTGCTTAAAACAAGGATCTGGGTTATAGGATTTCTCAGTCCCGAAATGCTTCAGGATATCTTGCTGACGGCTAAAGAAGGATTAAGGATTTGAGTCATGTATGTCGGTAATAGCAGTCCACATAAACAGGAAACTACATAGCCTCTTGCTAAGAAAAAAGAAGAAATCTGTTTTCCACGGTTCCTCTATCAAAAAATCTACATGGCATCTTACTAAAGGCTAAACAGGAATCAGAGTTTTGAAACAGGAATTTAGGGAAAGAGAATCCTCACATACAGGACACAACACGGCCTCCAACTGAGGCTGAATAAAGAATGTTTGATGTACGAGTCTTTCAATCCAAAAAATTCCCAGGGTTTCTGCTATGGGACAAACAAGAAAGAGGGCTTTGAGCTCCCCAAATGTTTGAAAGCAATTTATCATGCGGACATTACGAATCGGTCATTTCAGGATTCCAGCAACATTCTGGTCCTCTTGAAAGTTGTAAATGGCTATAGGGCTCTCCAAGTCCGTTAGGTTCCTTGGAATAACTAAGGCCAGGTTTCAGGACAAATGGAATCTTCTTGCCATAGGTGGATGTAACTCTTTTCTTAAGGTGAACCCTGTAATCCATCTCCTTGTGTTTCTCTACTTATTTTAAGAGGGGACAAGGGTTTTACAGTTGCCAAATATTTAGTATGTATTTTTAAAATTAACCAGGAATCATGAATTCCACGTCCCTAGGAAACTTCTGGGCACTTGTCTTTTTGTATACAGCGTTTGGAATCCACATCGACAGGGAAAATCAGGACATCAACTGAGAACCAAAAGGAAATCCAGTTCTAGGAGTTCTCATTTACCGGAATATTCAGGGCCTCTTGGTAAGGTTTAATCTGCAATCTGTGCTTCAGTGTCTCTACATTTTCAGAGCTACTTTCTCCGTGGATACATTAAAACTGTCATTACAGATGCACAGGAAATTTCTTGTCATGTTTTTAGTAGTAATAAAGAATCTGGCCCTACAAATGCTTTTGATTCCTGGGAATATCTATGACCATAATCATATTCTCAAGAAACAAAGGTATATTTTTACAAAATTCCTCAATTCAGGTGACCTCAAAGTACAGAAAATTCTTGTTGGTGGGCAGGTAGGAATTGGGATGTTGGGTTTGGAAGATTCCTCATTTTCGGGAGGTTTTGTGAAGGGGAAACAGGAATCTTGGGTTCCAGTTTCCAAAGAACATTATGGACGTCTTTCTATTGATATCCAAAAAACTGGAATTCTCGGTCTCCCAGAACTGTCTTGGCATCCTGCAGAGTGAAGCAGTAAACTGGGTAATGGCGCTCATCATGTACAGCAAACTATATGTCATATTGCTAAGGAAGTATAAGGAATCTTCCTTATATGAGATCTCAATCCCAAAAACTACAGTCCGTCTTCCTAAGACATAACCACAAATCAGGTTTTTGACGTAGGAATCTGGGTAATGGGAGTCCTCACATACAGGAAACTTCACTGCCTATTGCTAAGAAAGAATAAGGAATCTGCGTTACTCGTGTCCTTAATCCCAAAAAAACTTCAGGTCATCTTGCTATGGGATAAACATGAATCATGGTGTTTTCGAGCATGAATCTGGGAAATGGATTCCTTATTTACAGGCAACTACATGACCTTTTACTAAGAAAGAATAAGGAATCTGTGTTACACGAGACCTCAATCCCAAAAATCTACAGAGCATCTTGGAAAGTGCTAAAAAGAATCAGAGTTTTGAAGCAGGATATATCTAATGAGAGTCCTAATATACAGGAAAATACACAGTCCTTTGGCAAGGAAGAAAAAAGAATCGGGGTTACAGCAGTCCTCATTCCTAAATATCAACAGACCATCTTCTGTGGGCTAAACAAGAATCAAGATTTAGAAGCTGGAACATAGGTAACAGCAGTCCTCATATGCAGAATATACATGATCACTAGCTAAGGAGAAATAAGAAACCCCTTTTAAATGATTCG
>NW_007247730.1:293563-294005 GCF_000164805.1 Carlito syrichta | reverse complement strand
TCAACATTGTGAAGATGTCCATCTTACCTAAGGCAATCTACAGATTCAATGCAATACCTATCAAATTACCAGCAACATTCTTCTCAGACCTAGAAAAAAAAAAAACCACAGGAATTCATATGGAAACACAAACGACCAAGAATAGCCAGAACAATCCTCAGCATAAAAAAACAATGCAGGTGGTAACACATTACCAGACTTCAAACTTTACTATAAAGCTACAATCATCAAAACAGCTTGGGATTGGTATAAGAACAGGCATATAGATCAATGGAATAGAATTGAGATTCCAGAAGCGAAACCTCAATTTCTCAATCAACTCATCTCCAACAAAGCCTCCACCACCTACCACTGGGAAGAGAAGAACTATTCAGTAAATGGTGCTGGGAAAAATGGCTGACCACATGCAGAAGATTGAAACAGGACCCCTATCTATCCCCAT
>NW_007247730.1:259645-293543 GCF_000164805.1 Carlito syrichta | reverse complement strand
AATGGGCAAAAGATATGAACAGACACTTCACAAAGGAAGACATCTGAGCAGCCAACAGACACATGAAGAAATGCTCAACCTCACAAATCATCAGGGAGATGCAAATCAAAACCACGCTGAGCTAACACCTTACTCCAGTCAGAATGGCACCTATCAATAACAAAAAATAACAGTTGTTGGAGAGGGTATGGCGAAAAGGGAACACTTCTACACTGTTGGTGGGAGTATAAGTTAGTGCAACCTCTATGGAAAGCAGTGTGGCGATCCCTAAAAGCTCTAAACAGCAACCTCCCATATGACCCTGCAATCCCTCTACTGGGGATATACCCTGAAGATCTCAAATCACTCTATAAAAAAGATACCTGCACACGAATGTCTATCGCAGCATTGTTCACAAAAGCAAGAACCTGGAAGCAACCATGCCGTCCATCAAAAGAAGACTGGATTTTAAAAATGTGGTACATATACACAATAGAATACTATGCAGTCATAAAAAAGAACAAAATCATGAATTTCGCAGCAACCTGGATGGAACTAGAGTCTATAATTCTGAGTGAACTCTCACAGAAACAAAGATCTGAGTATCACATGTTCTCACTCATATAGTGGACCTTGATCATCCAATGTTCTACCATAAGAAAATGACTGGTGGGAAACTATGGGGGGGAGGGGGATGGGACTAATGGTAGTAAACATCTGTCTGGGGATGGGGAGACACCTGTTATCAACAAGGGGGCCTGAATGAATCATATTTGTATACCTAACCCTTAACTGTACCCCACAATATCATAATAAAAAATATTGATTTAAAAAAAAAAAAGAAAGAAAAAGAAAACATGCCAATTTCCCTGATGAACATAGATGCAAAAACTTTCAATGAGATAGTAGCAAATCGCATACAACAGCACATTATAAGGATTATTTATCCTGAGCAGATGTACTTCATTCCTGGGATGCGAGGCTTGTTCAACATATGTAAATCAATAAATGTAATCTACCACATAAACAGATACAAATCCAAGGACCACATGATTATCTCAATAAACACAGAAAAAGCATTTGATAAAACCCAACATCCTTTCTTGATAAAAAACTTCAAACACCTAGTCATTGAAGAAACATTCCTTAAGATAATAATAATCATCAACGTCAAACTGCAGCCAACTTACTAGGCAGAAACTGGAACAAGACAAGGATCTCCACTCTCACCACTCGTGTTTATCATAGTATTAGAAGTCCTAGCCAGAGCAATCAGGCAGAAGAGAAAAATTAGAGGTATTCAAATAGGAAAAGTGGAAGTTATATTGTTCCTTTATTACAGATGATCTGATTATATACCCAGAAAACCTAAGAGAGTCTGACAAAAGTCTCCTTGCACTGATAAATGACTTCAGTAAAGTCTTGGGATATAAAATCAATGCAAAAAAATCAGCTGCATTTCTATACACCAACTACAAGCAGACTGAGAACCAGATCAAAAACACAATCCCGCCGGGCTTGGTGGCTCAGCCTGTAATCCCGTGCCTTTGGGAGGCTGAGGTGAGTGTATTACCTAAGCCTGAGGGTTCAAGACCTGCCTGGGAGCAAGACCTCATCTCTACAATAAATCAAAAAATCAGCTGGGCATGGTAGCGCATGCCTGTAATTCCGGCTACTTGGAAGGCTGAGGCGGAAGGATCGCCAGAGCCCAGCAGGTCAAGGCTGCGTGGCCAAGAGCGGTCACTGCACTCCAGTCTAGGTGACAGAGTGAGACTCCAACTCAAAAAAAAACAAAAACAAAAAACAAACAAACAAACAAAAACAACAACAAAAAAACCACAATCCCATTCACAATAGCCACACAAATAAATGAATAAAATACCTCAGTATTCATCTAACCACAAAAGTGAAAGACCTTTGCAACAAGAACTACAAATCACTGCTCAAAGAAATCAAAGATGACACAAACAAATGGAAGAATGTCTTATTGATTAGAAAAACCAACATTTCAAGATGTCCATTCTACCCAAAGCAGTCTACAGATTCAGTGCAATCCCTACTACATTTCCAGAATCATTTTTGGCAGACTTAAAAAAGATAAAACTTAATTCATATTGGAAGCAAAAAAGAGTCAAGATAGCTAAAGCAGTCCTCAGCAAAAAGAACAAAGCTGATGGGATCATAATCCCAGACTTCAGATTTTACTACAAAGCTACAGTAATCAAAACAGCACAGTACTGGTATAAAAATAGATACATAAACAAATGGAAAAGGATGGCAAAACCAGAAATAAAACCACAGACATTCAACCAACTCATCTTTGATAAAGCTGACAGAAACAAACATTAGAGAATGAAAACTCTATTGAGCTGGGTAAAGAAATCTTGGTGCTGGGAAATCTGGCTAACTACTTGCAGAAGAATGAAACTTGGCCCCTACCTATCACCATTTACAAAAACGATCTCAAAATGGATCAAACACTTAAATGTGAAATCTTAAACTATAAGACTCTTTAAAAAATAAAACAACTAGGGAACATTCTTCTGGACATTGAATGACCTAGGCAATGAACCCATAGCCAAGTTATCAAAACCAAAGACAGCAAAAACTAAAATTGAGTGGTGGTACTTTATCAAGCTCAATAGTTTTTACATAGCAAAAGAAACCATCAAGAGAGTAATGCACCCAGGTGCTGTGGTTCACGCCTGTAATCTCAGCACTTTGGGACGCCAAGGTGACCAGATTGTTTAGGTCCAGGAGTTTGAGACCATCCTGGGCAACATAGTAAAAATGCATCTCCTCAAAAAATAAAAAATAAAATTTAGCTGGGCACGATGGCATGCACCTGTAGCCTCAGACACTCAGGCTGCTGAGGTGGAAGGATTGTATGAGTACAGGCAGTCAAGTCTGCCATGAGCCATGATTATTCTGATCACTGTATTCTAGTCTGGGCAACAGAGTAAGATTCTAACACCAAGAGGGGGAGGGGAAAAGAGAGAAAGGGAGAAGGGAGAGAAGGGAAGAGGGGAGGGGGAGGGACAACCCACAGAATAGGAAAAATATTTGTAAGCTATGTTTCTGACAAAAGCCCAACATCCAGGATCTATAAGAAACTCAAATGAACTGACAGGAAAAAAAAAATAATAATCCCATTAAAAAGTGGGTAAAAGACATGAACAGGCACTTCTTAGAAGAAGACATATAAGTAGCCAAAATAACATATGAAAAGATGCTCAGCATCACGATGATCAAATAAATGAAAATCAAAACTACAATGAGATACCATTTCACACTGGTCAGGATGACTGTCATTAAAAATTCAAAAAACAACAGTAGTTGGTGAGACCATGGAGAAAAGGGAATGATTTTACACTGGTGTTGATAATGCAAGCTAGTTCAACATTTGTGAAAAGTAGTTTAGAGATATCGCAAAGAACTAAATGTAGAGCTAGCATTTGGTTCAATAATTCCACTCCTGGGTATATACTCAATGAAACACAAATTGCACTATTTAAAAAATCACTTGCATGCATGTTTATCACAGCACTATCCACAATAGCAAAAACATGGAATCAACTGAGAAGACCATTGCAGGTAGACTGGATAAAGAAAATGTGGTACATATACACAATGAAATACTATACAGCCACAAAAAGCAAAATCATATCCTTTGCAGCAACATGGATGCAACTGGAAACCATCATTCTAAGTGAACTATCACAGAAACAAAAATCTGAATACCATATGTTATCACTCATGAGTGGGCACTAAACATCAGGCCCATGGGAGCAAGGATGGGAACAACAGACACTGGATTCTGCTAAAGAAGGGAGGGAGGGATGGGACAACAGGAACTCTAAACCACACTGGGTACTATCTTTATCACTATGGTAGGAGGTTCATCAGAAGCCCAAACCTCACCTTTATGCAGTATATTTATGTAGCAAATCCTGGTGTGTACTCCATAATTTTATCTAAAATAAAATGAAATAAATATATTGTATATGAAAAAATCTGGAGATAAAGTCCAGATGATGTTATCTATTGCTGGAGATGGTTTATGATTGTTTCTGATAAGACTCTAGTAATAAGTCTATTCCCAGTTCACCTACACAGGTGTCAACCAAAGTTTTGCTCAGCTTCTCAGATCTTTAAATTTCTTCTTGTCTCATGATTCTTCACTTGTTAGTTCTCTTATGACTTCAATTAAATTTTTAAAAACATACTTCTTCCAGTTTTTGTAGTTGTTCTCTACAGTAGGGTTGATCTGAAGTTGCACAGTCCTGTATTATGGAAAGTGGAAGTTCTTCTTTCTTTTTCTTTTTTAAATAAAAATAAACTAACAGCATCTCACAGGTTACATAGCATGGTCCATTTCAAAGAACTCAAAGAGCTCTGAAATCTCTTCTCATTTGTAAATTTAGCCACACACACATCATATATGAGGAGGGAACCCCCCCAAAATTTATGTATAAAAAATTGTATATCTATTCTTACATGTTTAAACTTCAGTCACCTTCGAAATACTCTCTGTTTGATGCAATACACCTTTCATTGCTCCAAACTGTTTGTGAACTCATCAATTTTGATGCCTTATAGTGTTTCAGTCATTTTTTGTTTCAACTCTTCCACATTCACAAAACATTTCTCTTTGAGGACTTTTTTCACCCGGACAAAGAACAAAAAAAGAAGTCTCTTAGGGAAAGCTCAAAAAAATAGGGAGAGTAGGGTATGGGGGTCATTTGGTTTTTTATCAAAAACTGCTGAACACTCAGTGCGTTGTGGACAAGTACACTCATAGATCCCCCATCATGAAATGGGCAAATGCTTTGAAAGACTCTCCAAAAAATTTAATGAAGCTAAACACAGCCTCTCACAACAACACTAGCAGGTACACTGATGCCAATGGGCTCCTATAACACTTAATTACCTAGCAGGGGAAGCCTATACTACAAGGGGTCTGCCCTGTAAAAGACAATTCTTGTGGGGTTTTTTTTTGTGCCCCCCCATATATAGCATATATGTCAATTACATGTTATACACATATATAATATATAAATCATGTACACATAAAATACATATGGTATATATGCACATATAAATATATGCTTTGTAATAGGATACATATATTCTATTATACTGAATTAGGAGGAAATACAGAAAGTAAAAGCTATTTATAACCAGCATTGATAAGGAAGAATTGAATAGGTGCTTTCTGACCCTATATAGCTATCCCCTGAACCCCTCTTATCCATAGATGCATATGTATTTTTAATTGCCATTTGTTTTAGGTTTTGCTGGACCACAAATTTCCTAATCAGATTTTTTTTTCTGCAGAAAACTGAAATTGATTACAAACTTTGTATTCCTAAGTGGTGTGATATATATGCTTAGGAAGTTTTAGTCCTAAGTATGTCATATACATTTATTTTATTTCTTATTTACATATTTATTAAAAACCAACTATGTTTCTGGTACTGCTGGCACTGCTGTGGATATGTGTGTGTGTGTGTGTATACACACACATATATAAAACAATAAACAAGATGATATCGTTTTACTTTCATAGAATTTAAATTCTATTCTATTCTAAACATACTATACAGCTAAATTGTTTAAATTAATAAATGAGATAATGGCAACTAAATGCCTTGAGTGGAATAGGTACTGTGAGAGAGAAGTGGTTAGAAAGGAAAGAGCTCTGAAGCAGTGTTCTAGGGGAAGGTGATCCCTCTGGATAGATGTGAAACTAAACAATGAGAGAAGCACTTTGTAAAAGTACTAGGAGCAGAGTTTCCAGGCAGAAGAAGATAAAGAACTAAACTGCAAGAGAATAAAGTGCTTACCCTATTTGAGGAACTGAAAATGGTCTTGGCAGTACAGTCAGGAAGGCCATTAAATACAGTCTAGCTTCTGTTCAAAGTGCAATAAGGGGATCAGGAAAAAACTTTATATACTTTGTTATATAAAGAGTTGCTATACTACATTTTTTAAAAAGAAATTAAAACATAGCTCCTGATCATCAATTATCTCTCTAAGGGCCTCTAACTTACTTTTCAATTTTATTTATTTTTGCTATTAACTCTCTGTGTTCTTCTCTCCCTACTAGTCAAGACATAAAAAAATAATCATAAAAAGGAAGATTGCAAGACTTTGCTAGTTCATACTTATTTTTTGAAAACACAGGCAAATGTCCACAGCCAATATCTTTCCGAAAATGTATAAAGTTTTGTATCCTACCTCAAAAGGTTGTTGTAAGGAATTCAAGAGTTATCACAGTTAAAGTACTTAGAACGATGTCTTGCACAAATGTCAAATGATAGTCAAGAAGAAAGAAGCTTTTATATTATATAATGTGTTAGAAATTTATTCAGGACAGTATAGAAACATAGTGAGTGCTGTTCCAAGCAACAATCAGAAAAGTCTTCACAAACAAAGGGTTAATGCCTGAGGTGACAAGAATTGTCCTTGTGAAGAGTTTTTCTTGATTGTATTGGACACAGGACAGTAAGTCCAATTTGGCAAAAAAACAGCATGGTCAAAAACATTACATAGTATCTTGCAACTTCATTTATATTTGGACTTATTTAAGGATAAAACTCTTTGTATTTTTACTTATTCACTAAGGACACATTTACTAAGCATCGTCTACACATTAGGCACTATGCCAAAGGTATAGGTATTAAGGTATTAAGGAGATACATAGAGCTCAAAATTTAAACATGGAGTTTAAAAAATAGTGATTAAAAGTATATTGCTTGTTGGAAACTATAAACTGATTGATCACATTTTATAAATCTTTGTATCCATGCCAAGTTTGACTAATATTGGATCCTGCTCAATGGAAATAGGTCCATGAGAATCTCTTCTTATGAGGATGCCTTCAGGTATACTTTGGGTGTCTGCACATACCCTGTGGCATTTATTCAGCCAGCTCTTGATACAGTCATTGGCACTATCAGCAAGTACTACATACAGCTGTGGAAGTACAAGACGTATTTTAAAGCAGTCTACATAATGCGACTCCATGCTCTAAGCTGGCATTAGAAAAGAGAAGACAGGAAAAGGAAATACTTGCAATCACAAAATTCAAAGTTCCACAAAAGAAATGTGCTGGAGCAAAATTTAGAAATTATAAATTTTTAATGCTTCAATATTAAAATATTTAATACAAAAATATTTAAACATCTATGTTTATAAAAACATGTATCTGTAAATCTTCCCTTTTATAAAAGAACAGATAGGAACTATGTTAGGGATGGCAGCACCACACTAGGAATTAAGAAATCCCAACTCCAAAATCAAGCAAAATTGTCACAGAAAATGGAGGCGCTTAGGCTCAACCTACGTCCCTGAGAGGGTGGTTGTAACTTGTACCAGAACCAATTTTTTTTTTTCTGGTTTGCCTAACTTTCTTCACTGGCCACAATCAGAAATCTGAATTTGGAGTTGGTTTTAGAAATAGAAAATTTAGAAGTTTCAGTAGATGAGGGCAGGAAAGTCATTTAATTTATTTTAGATAAAAATAGGAATAAATGAAGAAAAATATGGTGTTTACTTTTGGGTTGTGTGGAGAGATTCTCACACATCTGAAAATTAAGATATGCTATTCAAAATAAAATCACTCTTTATTTAGAGCTAATAGATTTGTAATTAATAATACTAGGTTATTACAACAATATTAACAATATTATCTGAGAAAGCAGCTAACTATAGATCACAAATCAAATCTTTCTCACCATGCTAGCACTAAACTGCTTCCTAATTTATATCAATGCAAGATATGAGAAAGGAATAAAAACAAAATTGGTTATTAGTTTCCCAGATTTTTGTTTTATCTAATTTAGGAATTAGTCTTTATCTTTTCTTGAGTATTTCAATTCTAAGTTTGTATACATTTCAGGGTTTCTCAGTAATCTTTGCTGTTCAATATTTGCATTTTGTTTTGATTTTGCTAGCTTTATTTGATAAAGACATTATCCCCATTTCTTTTCAACCACTTACACTCTGTGTGACCTTGGTCAAGTCACTTATCAAACTCTCAGTATTGCAGTTTCCTCATCCATAAAATGTTCACAGTTTTAATACCTTCCTCGAAGTTTCTGAATGATTGAATCAGAGAACCTAAATAAAACTCTCCGCACAGTACATAATAAGAAATACAATAAGTATAACAAATTGCAAACAAGAAAAAAAGATAATGCCATACTTCTAAAATGACTATTGCTAATGATTGTTTTGAGAACTTCCTATGTACTTACACTGTGTGTTTTAAGGATTTCACAAGTAGGATCACATGTAACCTTTACAATACTCCCCACAACTAGTTACTGTTAGTATTTCATTTCACACATGAAAAATAATGAGAAACAGGGAAGTTAAATAATCTTCCCACTGGAGGCGGTGGCTCACGCCTCTACTCCCAGCACTTTGGGAGGCCAAGGCAGGAGGATCACTTGAGGCCAGGAGTTCAAGACCAGGCTGGGGACCATAGTGAGACCCCACCACTACAAAAAATTAAATAAATAAAATTTTAAAATAGGTAACCTACCAAGATCACACAGCTAATAAAAGATAAAGTCGAGTATCAAACTGTGTTAGACTAACTCCAGAGTCTATACTAGTATCCATTAAGCTATGTTTGCTTTTATACCCGTGGTGGATATAAAAGAGTCATGCCAGGCCCGCAAATGAAACACTTAAAACAGGAAAAAAAAAAAAGAAGAAGAAGAAGAAAAAGAAAAAATCTGGTTGCAGATATTCAACAATCAAGAAACAGTTTCAAGTTCTAAGGCAAGGTTGGATATTGAAACTCAAGTAGGTACTATAGGTGATAACAAAGGCAAACCAAGACAGGTACCTGATTCTAAATAAATATAAACAAACAAATAAAATAAGGTAACACTAAATCCCCCAGGTTCTCAGTTTTGGCTCACAGAAAGAACAGACTAATATCTGACACGTTGTACATGTACGAGGTAACTCTGGGAACAGGTAGGGTCAAAGGTACCTCAGCTTTGATTATGTTAAAGGTCTAAATCTGGCAGCCAGACAAAACTCGCAAACTTTTCATAAATAAGGAAAAATAGACAGATATCCTGTAAAACACGGACTTTTAAAATGGTATATTTTACTGTATAGTAAATATACAGTAAAAAGCAATGAGCAAATTATTTTGTCTTACTCTTTTTTAAAAGAAAAGTGCAAAATAGGCATTAATTGTAAAAAGATTTTTCCTGTAAAAGTTTTTGTCAAGCCTATTCCTATAAAAAAAAGTCTTAAAATAACTATTACAGTGAAATGTCTTTTTTTTATTATTTATTTATTTATTTTTCTATTGTGGGGTACAGCTAAGGCTTAGGTACACAAATATGCTCCATTCAGGCACCCTTGTTGATAAGAGGTGTCTCCATGTCCCCAGACAGATATTTACTACTACCCTATTGTACAATGCAGTTCTAGAAACTAGTGTATTCCAATAAAACAGACAACCCCCCCAAAAAACCTATTACAGTACTCACTAGAACAATCTGGTAATACATACAATTCACTTAGCAAAATTAACGAAATGACAATATGCTTGGGGTTACTAAAAAAGTAAACTAAACAAATTGTGCAGGGAAGAAAGAAAACAAAAACACAGAACATCACATCATGAAGCATATGTGGAAATCGTCCATATTCTATAGCCCACTTTCTATCACTTCCATGAACTTTTCCTAGCATATTTTATATTAACCACAATTCAGTTAATGTCATACATATATATCACACTGCAAAATAAATGCAACATTTATTTTATGTGCCATAGCATTAATATCTCTGATGATACAGTATTACAAAACCATTACCATTCTAAATGGCAGTGTATTGTCACATTTCATAAACAAGAAAGAATGCAATAGAACCTACTAGAATAGATTTATCTTTTCTGATCCTGAGATAGATGCTAAATTTAAGGGCAAAAGCATCTCATTTTTCTTTCTTCCTAGATATTTCCTTCATAAAGTAACGGTGTTTCTATTTAACAGGTAATATTGGTGAAGTAGTTACTGATTTTAACAGAATTTCTACTTTTTTCTTTTGAAAACAGTAAAATGCTAAAGTTAACACTATATCAAAAAAATAAATCCGGGTTGAAATTCAAGTTTTATTTTACATTGGGAATATATTTTAATCCTATTAAAATTTTAATACATAAATATGTCTTTAAATAAAATTGTAATTTGACATCTTTAATGATCAGAAAACTTATATAACTTTTTAATAGAAAAAATTTAAATAATAAAAAATGGTAAAACAAATCTCCATACATCATCATCTATGAATCCCAAAATGTCAATAGTTTGCCAAAATTATTTTATCTTCTATGCATGCTCTTATTGCTATATACTTTAAAGAAGATCCCAGACTCCATGGCTTCTACCATTACATGCTTTAGTAGACATCTCTAAAAAAGTACAAATGTGGTGGCTAACAAAATTTTCTTTAGTTTGAGACATTACTAAACAGAAGTGCAAATCAAAATATTTGTAGTTTTAATCATGCTATGAAGATGGATATGTTTTCAGATGTATTTAGACTGTATAGAAGGCAAAATATTGAAAATGCTCATTGTTCCTTTCTACTCAAGCGTATTTGACCCCTTTTGGGTAGTATTAGAAATTACTATCCAAAAGCATAGATAAAACTATAAAATTTAATATTGAAAAGAAAGCAAATGGCAAACTTGTTTTAAGTCATGCTTGCTGCTCTATTACATTTAAGTATATCTGTTAGCAATATAAGTCCATAATTCTTCTGATACTGAAATCAGAAATATAATATGCCACCTGAATGTATAAATCCTTCACCCCAAATGTGAGTTGGTCAGGCTGCAAATACTGTAAAATATTTAAAATTCCAGAGTATAATTTATTGTGTTTAATGCAATTTGTGTAAAATGGTAGTAAAGTAAATATATTGGAATATCATTTCAACATGTGATCGTTTCCACTGATATAAGCTAATATGCCTGCCACTGTAAAATTTAAATAACAATAATATCACTGATAATATAGCGTTATAAGTCTTTCAGATAAAAATAGAAGAAACTTAAAATTTATATAAGCATTGATACGTGTTAAAATACTATATTAATAACAGTACACTAAATTATTGCTTTTACTCTAAGTGCCATATTTTGACTTATTCAAATATATTTTATAGTTTTTTTATATATATACTTCAGGACTTATTGAGGACTAAAAAATTTTTTATTTTAAATGCAATTTTCTAACTTTTTTTTAATCTTTTTACCTTTCTACGTGTCTGTTATAAAGTCATACCTTCAAAGTAACCATCTCTTCTGGTCTGAGACTTCTTTGGTGATTTTGTAGCAGAAACTTTATTTTCGCTGTTTTTGAATAATGCTAGACGTAGAGTGGGATCTAGACCAAAAAAAAAGTAAGATAGAAAGGAAGTTCAGCTCTTGTTTATTCCTTTTCTGAAATGGTCATACATTTTTTATGTGGTAGTAGTAAAAAATAATATGCACTCTATAAGGTTCTATGAAATTGATGATGTTATTTTAAACTTTATAATATGAAAAGGTAGTCAACCATGCATATATTCCTGGTTATCTGATTAAACACATAGCCAAAGCTTAAAATAAAGAACAGAAGCACTCTACTTATTTTTCATCTAAACTATAGGAAGCTGAGATACAGGAAATGAAAGCAAAACAACTAATGGTATGAGAAACAGAAAAATATTATTTAATTAATTTAGCACCTAAAATGGGGGTTTCTTTTTTGCCTTAATGTCTTGTATTTACATAACAACGGAGATGTATAAGTTTTCTTCATTTTTTAATGCCAGGAGTTTTCTAAATTTATTAATTTTATAAGCTAAAAAAGATAATTGTGAATGTAAGGACAATACTTTTTATTGGTAATAAATAGTTCACTAGACTTTGAAAACAACAATTTGGTACTGTTGCGTTAAAACAGAGTTTTTGCTTATTGAAGAACTGTAAGAAAATATTTTGATGTAAATCCTGGGGGTAAAATAATGAGTGGAAAGTTATGCATTTATACATAATCCCAAAACATAAAACCACAATTCAGGCAGCATACATTTTTTTAATATCTTACATCATCTAGCAAAATGCAAGAAAATTTAAGAATCTTTGATTAATATCTAGTACAATAGAATTGAATATGTTAAATGAAAAAACAAGTTTTTAAATGTCATAAGAACCAAATTAAATATTCTAATTAAATGGTATTTTTTGGAATGTGAATTAGAGAAGCAGAAAAAATAGTATTCTCCAGCATGAGCAGCCTGATGATTTCCATTAGTTTTCTTGTGATAATTTATCTTTACTAAGTCTGATTTACATGTTTCACAAAGATTATATTTTTCAAGATTAGGGAAAATATTGGTCAATGTTTAGATACATCTCATAAATATATTTGAGCTCAGGTCTTATAATAGTTGAACGTTTCTACATGAATTCAATATAAATTATCAATATGAATAATAAAAATTATATTCAAATTTCATTAAATAATTGTTATATATCATCTAAGTCATTCACATACACATACACAAATGACATCTCAAAGAAGGCCTGGCCACTCAGGAAGATCACCAAGGCCTTACAAACTGTTTGGAAGCCTATAACTGTCTTTCCACGCTTCTGCTCTTGTCTTGCTATTTGATCTATGTATTTTCTGAGCAACAGCATTATAATTCAACAGACTTGGGTTGGATTCCAGTTCCACTTTTACTAGTTGCATGACTCTGGAAAAATTATTCTTACCCTGTGCATCCTCCTCTGGCCAATAGAAATAATATTAACTCTGCAGTACTACGTGAGGTCTAATGAGACAATGTGAGTAAAGCATCAAGCCCCAGGCCCACATAAATGTAGCTGCTCAACAAATGACAGCCAGTAGACATATATTACACATACACAATGAAGAATATTTCCAACGTATTATATTCTTGAATAAAACCTTTCATCTTTCATAAAATATAGTGGGATACATAAAATAGAAAGATGAATCCATAATCGGCTCCATTTTATTCAACATAACACATTGAACAAAAGCTATGGATCTTTTATAAATTCTCTGGTACTTCCTTGGACAATAATTATCACTCTATGACAATTTCTTAACATGTAAAATAGGAATAACAACAGCACTTTTTTCATACTTTCTTCAAGACCAAATAATTTTTAATACATATAAAATATTTACAAGAGTTGTTTAGCTCAATAATTTATGCTCCAAGAGCACATAAAAAGTGATACAATATCAATATTCTTTTGTCTGAAACATTATGATTGTGTTACTTTAAAACTGATTTAAAACTTGAATTCAAAATACAAAGAAATAATGCTAAGAAGCAATAAACATTAGCAATTTTGGATTTGAAAACAATCACTTGATTTTCATAGCCCCTGGAAATACCACTGGTGCGTAATTCTTAACCTCAAAACAAAAACAAAAACAAAAACAGAATGAGCAACCTGATGATTTCCATTAGTTTTCTTGTGATAATTGTAAAAAGGCTGAGAGATAAGGATATTGTAAAGATTATAGCTTGTGACACCTTTTTCATGCATCATAAAGTTAGTTTTGTACATATACATCTACTATATGATAATCAACAGCAGGTGTATGTTGCTTTTTTAAAAATAATCTTTGTGGTCAGGCATGGTGGCTCACACCTGTAATCCCAACACTTTGAGAGGTGGAGACGAAAGAATTGCCTGAGTCCAGGGATTCAAGATCAGCCTGGGCAACATGGTGATACCTTGTTGCTACAATAAGTCAAAAAAAATTAGCCAGGTGTGGTGGCGCAGACCTATAATTTCAGCTACTTGGAATGCTGAAGTGGGAGTATCACCTGAGCCCAGCTGTTTGAGGCTATGGTGGCTATGAGCATGCCACTGAACTCCAGCCTGGGCAACAGTGTGAGACTCTGAGTCATATAGATATGGATGGATGGATAGATAGATAGATAGATGGATAGATAGATAGATAGATAGATAGATAGATAGATAGAAAGAAAAATAATCTTTGTATCTCTCAGTAGGACTTTACTAGTGTTAGTGAAATCAGCAATAAATACACATTTTAAAAATATTTCAAAACATCCCTACGTAAGCAATAATGTTCTTATCATGCATGTGGCTCTATACTTGATACTTTGTATCTATTTTTTCTCCTTTAAATAACATAATTTTAGTTAAGCATTAGAATTTCTATAAAATCATTTCATTCCCTATATAATCCTTTTCAAGTTCCATAAATCTAATTTATCTCACTGCTATATTTTTCTTTGTACATAAAAATCTGGCATTATTACCAATTTTCTGTAGGAGCCAAGTACAGCAGTGCTGTAAAATAAGGTTGAATGACTAGCTAGCTATATTGCATCATCTTATCAAAAGTATTGTTTACTATATATATCTGCCTTCCCAAATATAGACATATATTTAAATGATTAAAATACACACACTGTCAGATGTGTATTAGTGACTTCTATATAATTTATTGCTGAGTTAGTTGACAGTTATCTATTGAATATCTACCAGGAGCTAGACATGGAAGAAGGTATGGGAATCCAAGGGGCTTCAGTACTCAAAGATCATCCTGTTCAAACATATTTTATTATTGTTTTGTTGATAATACAACAAAATAATATTTGATCAAAATTCTTGTAAATTCTTTCTGGAAATTAGTGAGGTAAACAAACTATATCTAGAATGAAATTCATTTTGCTTGAGTTTTGTCTGTACCATTACCTTGTATTCCCTCCCCCTTAACATTCCCTTGTTGCCGTATCATTTTGTAACCTGATTGCTTTGCTATAGTCCATGAACTCCTTACTTTGCATAAAAATTACCTTTATTAATTTTCTATTTGGTTTTATTCTTGGCTACAATTAAATGTTACCAACAGAGGCTCAAGCTGTTTTCCTCGTGGAAATAAAATCAGCAAATATTTATTGAATTCTTAGTGCATACTTGACATCATGTTAAGTGTCACAAGCAGCTGCAAGATTATTCTTATCCCTACTTGTGACTCTTTGCAACTAAATTAACCTTTTTTGGCTTCATCTTACTCTGTATTTTCTCTAGCTATGAAATTTTAAATGTGATATGCATAAATATTATCAATGCAGAAAAGCACATTTTGTCTTTGTCCTATATGCTCTTAGCCTTTAAACTTCTTACCAGAGGTTCTCCACCAAAATCCCTGTACTCGGATCCCATTTTCTCTGAGGAGTGTTCCACATCAAAACCAACCACCCACTCTCTTTCCCCATTCACCTTCTTTCAATCTTGCTACCAATTATGCTCACTACCCTTAGGTAATTGACCCTGCCTGTTTTCAATAAACCGGTAACTCTCACCTTACACATGATGTTCCTCACTACAGCACTGAATTCTAAATTTTCCTGGGTATCTGCTAAATTCCAATGCACATAACCAAATTCTGAAATTGGGTCTGTGCATGAGGCAACAGTGAAACAAGCAACAAAACAAACAACCCACAAATACAAGACCAGTCAATACTGGTTCAAACTCATGTCAATCGTGAGGGAAACAGCAATTATTTTCTAACAAAAACAACAACCATAACCCAGATACAAGCTCGGAAAATCAGGATAACGCCTCACAATTTTAGATTCCATCCTGTAGCTTCCAGTCAATTCCTCCTTCTCCTTCCCTTCTCTCTTGTTTAAAGCAGATGTCCTCACTTATACCAATGAATGTCATCAATACTGAGTCTCCCCTCGTAGCTGCCCACCCAGTATTTTTCCTTAGATCCTCACTTCTTCATTGATCAGCTACTTCGGCAATACTCTTCTTCTACCTGCATCTGATTCCATCATACTACTTCCTTAAATCAGTGCTGCTTTTGGCCTATTTTCATTCTCACCTTAATTAAAATCTGGTTGACTCATATCCCCTGGCTAATAAAAATACACACAAGATATAAACAGGAAATATTAAGTGCTTGCTTCTGAGCAACTTGCTTTAAGATTTATTGTGGAAGAAATCTGAATAAAAGTTCCCATACTCTGTACATTTGTGCGCCACTTTCTGGAGGATCACAGTTTGCTATATTGTAAGACATAATTTATTTCATAAATTAATAGTAATTCCTATTCTCAGACAGGCCCTTAGAGCTGATTAGGCTCACAGCAACTCTAAGTACAATGTTGCCCTCTGGTGGTTTGAAAATTTCAAGTTGGCAAGTTGTTCATGTACAAGATACTGTATCTTTCCAAGCATATTTTAAAATGACTAATACATTTATAAGTGCTTAACAGAATTTAAATATTTAAAAAATTAGTTGAACTCATTAGTGAGTAAAAATTTAAAATTATGGCCATTATTTTAGACAGATTTAAGGTTTGTTCTTTTTCATTTTTTACCCTACCATGCCCCCTTGTGACTGATAAAAAGAGGCTTAATTTTTACCCAATAATTATATTTAATCGTGACCATGAAAACACTGATTTTATGTGTGAACACCTATTACGTATTGAATATTTTGCTAAACATATTATCTGCTATGATGATTTATCACCAATATACTCAACCTAAAAAAACCTCTTAATTACAAGAATAAGCAAGAAAGACCTATATATTTCTAGAGACAATTATATTAAAAGTCTGACAACATAAACTTTTCCTCAGCATTCACTACTAAAAACTATTGCAAACACTACAAATACCATTAAAAATATATCTAGCATAATTTCTTGGGCATAAATAAGTCATAATTAATAGTTGAATATAGGCTCAATCAATTCCTTAAGCCACCTCTGATATTTGAATTTGCCCCAGGAATTTCAGAAACTTTTAGTATTCTCAAAAAAAGCTATATAAAAATGTTTTTTGATACTGGTAAAGATGGGTAGAAATATACACCAAAGTAATAATAGAATTTCTGGAATTGCCCTGATTTACTCTACTAGATTCCACATTCCCAGAACTAAAAGAGAGTCTTACCATTGTTACTGGCTTGGCGTTACTACTTCACTAGGTAACTACCACATAACATTCAGTTCACAGATTCCTGATTAACTTAACAGGAGTTTATAAAATGAGAGTGCAGAAGACACTAACAAATTTAAAACACAGCGTTTATTTCTATATTTTAAAGATTATTAAAATTCCAGTAGTTTGAACTTGACAAATTTTTAGCATTCAACACAAAATTACAGTTATCACAAGAAGATAAAAGATAATATTAAGATATCATAATATAATGCTAAGATAGGAGAACACTTCTGAATATAAAAATAAATCACCAGTAATTTATTAATGGTTAATAAGTGATGTGCCAACAAATATCAGTTATTACATGGAAATCAACAGTAATTTGGCTGCATTTATTTGTTTTTGAAAACTAATACATTTATGGTCCTTAGAATTGTGCTGAATAATTAAAAATAATAAACAAAAATCATTAAAGATAAAAATACATATATGAAATGCTTCTTTGTATCTTTACATAAACTAAATTTATAGAATAAGTAGAGATCTCCTGCTCTTTTTTAGGAGTAATGGGTCTTTTATGGAAACTTTTTCCTGACAATAAGATTTTTGCGAATGAAACTGATGAACAAAAGAAACTCAAGCCATTTTTAAAGTCATGTTACTTATACTGAGTTTCTTACATTTTTGAGGAAATACACATAAAGTTAAAAGTACAAATTTAAAAGCAATATCGAAATCATTTTAAAGATATAACTTCATAATAAATTGCTATCGCTTGCCCTAACATCAATAATCTACTCCACATATTAATTTCGATAAAACGATTGAGGTATCCAACAAAAAACAAATGATTTGAAGAGTAGCGTGCAAGTGGGATAGAAGAAAAAATGTCTTTGAACATTTCTTAAGTTCCACAAAATAAAAAAAAGACAAAATTCTGCTTCTTCTCCTAGGTGTCAATTTGTGAAGTGCTTATAGCTAAAATCCATGGAACTGATGAATTATATAGTCTATTGAATGACAAGCAACTAAAAAAAACACACAGAAGAATAAGTACATAAGAAAGATACTCTTTTTTAGAATCAACATTTCCTAAAATGAACCAATTTTAAAACAACATATCACATAATTCTCAGTGCACAATAGATAAAATAATCAATAGCAAAGCAGACAAGAAACAGAAGAAATGTGAAAACAGCATTTAAGAGTACAATAAATCATTCAATGTAATAGCATGATTTTCTCAAGTTTATTTTTTGAATCATTATCTTAGGCATACAAATCGATGCATTCATTTATTTTCTCATTAACTATAATTTTAAAATACATTTTAAAAGAATTTGGCTTCAATATCCCATAGTTATTATTCAAAAAACATTAATTTCTCACCTAATTTTTTTTTTAGCTTCTTTGATTTCATTTTCTGTGCCCTCTTCAGCATTTGCTGAGCTGTAGAAATATCCTTAAAGCCCCTATTAAAAGATTACATTTACTAAAGGAAAAACAAATATCCAGACCATACTTAGATATGCTTGTACATATAAACATACATATCTGAATTATATTATACTAAAATAAATTCAAATTCCCACTTAAGAAAATGTAATGTAATCAGGTGGATAGTTTCTTAACAACTAATAAAGAGCATTCTTGAAAAATATTTGTCTTGGACATTTATCAGTCTTTCACTTTTAAAATATTTTAGTGTAAAATAGATCACATACCATTCTTCTGAAATTTTTTCTTCTTTTTCAGATTTTAGAAAACTCTTTCTACTGGTTTTTGCTTCAGGTATCTGGGATAAAGTTCTATTTTCTGATCTGGAAATAGAAAAAAATCACTTTTAACTGAATCAACACAAGTATATCAGCACTTTTAAAAGCTGCAAGCTGTTTATGTTATCTCAAACTCAGAAATAAAATCTATTTAAGTTACTGAAAATTTTTATCTTGAAAAGTAATAAAAGTCTGCCATTAATTTGAAATGTTTACATTTCAATTACTTGAAGCATATTTCAATTCCTTTGTTGAAATTAATGCAGTTCTGGGATTTTATTTTAATCCTTATCTCTACCTATACAGCAGTATTTAAAGATCCGCTTGTTTACAACAATTAATTACATTATTTCATATAAATTTTGGAATTGCTTAAGGCACCTACCTCACACATTTTTTTCTGCACTGAAAACTCCATGGGATCATGATGATACTTTTAACACTAAATACTGTGCCATCTTCTAAACAAGTAAATTCACATATATTTTTGTAATTGTACTACTTTTATGAGAAACGTAATATTCTTGCCATTCATAGATAGTTATGAGCTTACCTGCTATTATATTGTGTGTGTTCTGATGAAAACGCATTTTCTTTGTTATTACATAGCCATGCTTCAGCAGGATGACTTGGTAAATTAAATGAAGTATCATCATATTGTAAGTGTTCAGAGATCTTATCAGAAAAAATACAAATAAGTGTAAACTAGATTGAACAATACTAGCATTTATATTGTATTACTTTAAATGCACATTACCAAGCAGCTTCCTGAGGGAAAAATTATAAAATTAAATATTATAATGAAATGAAATTAATGGAATATACAAAAATGTTCTTTGTTATAGTGGTGAAGAATATGCATTTTGGGATAACTCTCATATACAAGATGATTTATTGCTAAGATCTTTAAAAATCTTAGAAAACAGAAACTTCAAAGATTATCAAATAAATAACAGATATTGCAGTCCATTGACCTCTGACTGAGAATCTTCAGCTGTTGCCCTCTTAATGCATATTTTTGTATTTTTAAAGTGCTGTCAACTAGTGATTTTAGTCTACTGCCAAATATGCAGCTGAAGTATATCATTTTTTTTTTTGCTACTGTGAAATAAAGTGTTGAAAGAAATCCAAAATAAAGAAAAAAATTAGGAGCAAATGAAAGAAAAGCTACATGAAAAATTACATCTGGGGATGAGGAGGAAGTCAGAGGCTTCTAAAAGTAATTATGTTTTTCAAGTCAATAAATTGTATTATTAATCACTGCAGCATAGCATAACCTTAAGAAATGAGCAAAGATTGAGCACTCAGAAGTTTCCATGACATGTTACCTTTGGCCAGTGCAGCTGGTTTGAGAGAAGCAGTGTTTTTGAAGGGAAGCGGGTGGAATCTAAAGCCAGCCATTCTTTCTCTAAGGCAGCCTGCACAGATAATAACATTAAAATGTGCATAATTTAGTATGCATAACTTTTTCAATGTTTCTTTTAAATTGTCTTGCAGACTACAAATGTTGACCAAGTATATCAGAATTTTTATTTACAAGAAATTTACTACTTGCTATTGTGAGATGATATGCATCTGTTTAATGCAAACATTCTTAAAAACGGGATAAGACTTTGAATCTCTAAGTTTTGGATAAAGTGAAAATTTGATATTTGAGTGCTCTAAAAAATGAAGCGTAGATTGTTGAGTATATTTTGCTGTTTATAACAGTGACTCGGGGCCAAATCTGGATGTATCTGAGGGAAACCACCCTTTACATTTTTACAATACAAACATCACTATTGAAAGTTTATAGCATCTTAATAAATTAGTATTAATTTTTCTATAAAGTTATAGACTAGATAGCTTTTTCTTATTTTTTCAAAATTTTACAAATTTTATGAATAGATTAAAAAGTAATTTTTTGGCAATGAATAAAACAACATAATTCAACTGTTAGAATAAAAATATATAAATTTAAACTTAAATTTTGAAATCCCTATTTTAAATTCCTCTCTCATTACCTTCAAACGTCTTTCTTCCATTTATAAAATGTACAAACTTATTCTGTCTTGCTACTATGGAATATTCTGATCATAATTTAGGATATATTTATCCAATTTTATTTGATTGATTGATTATCTAATCTTGCTTAGAATAAATTTCTGTGGTTTAATAATTTTTTGAATTTTGTAAAAAATCAGAATACCAATTACTTTGTATTTCTAAAATTTCTAAAATAATGAAATATTTGTGATCTAAACACTAGAATAATTTTACCCTGAGGAGCTGTAAATGCAATTTTCCATTTATACAATTTCAGTGTGTCTTGACTGCCTTTTGAAAGACCATTGGAGGAAAGGCCTAACACATGCTGAGTAGGACAAGATTCCACAAAGCATGGTGACCTTCCTGCCACATCATCTAGATGTTGATAAGTGTTCTTCTTTGAAAAGGCTACATAAAGTATGGGGAAAAGTTTTTTCTAAAAATTAATATCTAAGCTGGGCTAGGTGACTCAGCCTATAATCCCGCGCTTTGGGAGGCTGACGTGAGTGGATTGCTTGAGCCCGCGGGTTCAAGACCCGCCTGGGCAACTTGGCGAGACCACATCTCTACAATAAATCAAAAAATTAGCCGGGCGTGGTAGTGCGCCCCTGTAATTCCAGCTACTTGGAAGGCTGAGGTGGAAGGATCGCCGGAACCCAGCAGGTCGAGGCTGCGGTGGCTGGGAGCAGTCACTGCATTCCAGTCTGGGTGACACAGTGAGACTCCAACTCAAATAAATAAATAATAAGTAAATAAATAAATTAAAAAATTCATATCTAAAAGTACAGATAATTTTGCAAACAGTTTTTCTTGGTTTTCATGTAAGGTCATAAGCTTTTATAGGATTCTAGAAAAATTCTTAATCACTGTCTCTCAGAAATTTCTAGAAGCACAAAGAGGAGTTTTTATACAAAATATTGAAGATGCTTTTAGTAAATCAAAAATATATAACTAAAACTATGAATTTCTAGGAGTTCAAGCTTATTAATGTCAAGTTTATTTGGCATTGCCTTGAAAATTGAGGAAAATAAAATCTTAATATTTAAGGGGCTATTGGTTGAGAGTTATAAGCATACCATTGTTTTTTTAAAAATGTGTGTTAAAAAAAAGTGTGTTAATATATCATGCTTACCACTGCAAATTTATAGAAATTTAAGTTATTGCTTAAGAAAAGTTTCTGCTCAGATATTTAAGTTATAACAGGATCTGTAAAGCTTTCTGGTCACTAGAGGATTATTATCAAATTTACTTATATATTCAAAATGAACTTGAATTTGGATACATTGTAACCATATGTTCACGATTGGACATTTGGTCAGACACACATACTCGTATATCTTGCTTTTGATCAAAGAAGAAATCACTCTGCTATAACCCAACTTTGAAACAACAGAATATAAAGCTATCAAAAAAGGGAACTGTAAATAACATAGATGTTAATGTGTATATTATATATATGCAACATTTTTCATGCCATCTAGTATAATCCTTTCATTTGACACAGGATACTAGGACCACACTTACCCAAAGTCACAAATTAGTGTTGAATGGATCCATAGCAGTTCATATTGTTGGATAACACTGTTATGCACTATGCATGTCTCTTTCACTAAAACAAATACATCACTTTTCTTCAGTCTTTTCTTTTGCTTCTATTTTAGGTTTCTCTACTTTCCCTCTACGCATTGTAATGTGTAACACTGTGAGTTTAATTTGAGATGGGGTCAAACATAAACTCCAAAGCTGAACATTGCCCAGCATAACACATTCTGCCGCCTTTTCAAAAATTATTCCTGCAAATTTATTGAATTTGACTTTGAGTTGAAACAAAAGAAATCCAAATTTGAATGTTGTGGTTTTCTGTATTTAATGTATGGGAGTAGCTTTTCTCACTTTATCTGGGTTTAGGTTGTTTATACTTGAATTAGGTTGTTTAAATATTGGTTGCCTAAATTTGAAGACATGAATTGGTTCTTTATCTCATAGAGTCTAAACAGCATAAAATAGTGTTATAATATTAAATAAAATCTGTCAAATTAAGTCGATAGATAAAAACATCAGCCAAATTTTACTTTATAATTCAAAAGGTGAAAAGTGAAAATGTCAAGGTAGATCCCTATGCCATGTTAAACTATTCATACTTGTTTTTTTAGATGTTTATTTTGTATCACAGATATTTTATGACAAAGTAGCAAAACTTCCCCCAAAGATGACTGAGATCTAGACTCATTGAAACTGCTGCAAATTTTCCATTTATGCAATTTCCATAATTCCATTTTCCATTATGCAATTAAAGCTTGCACTGTGACTTGAGGATGAAGAAAATGATTTATCCATCATTGCTTCAAAAGTTTATTATGACTAGTATACAAAAGGTGCTTAATTGTAGCTGACAATTCTCCATGGGTCTTCCACTTCTGCATGTCTTCTGACAGTTACCTTTTCAAGGATCTCTGTGTAGTTGCCAGTCCGGGAAGATAGAAATAGTGTTTCCCTCCTTGGCAGAGGGTACCATCCCATCAAGAACTCTTGGGGTATGAAGCACATGGATTCAGCTGAAGAGGTTTAGACCTAGTTCACATTGGAGGAGGGAGCTGGGCAACTTTCAGTTCTCAAGTTATGTTTGACCCCATCTCAGATTAACCTTACAGTGTTACACATTACGGTGCAAAGTGGGAACACAGACAAACCTTCCTCCACTTGTGAGCGGGCTTCTGACGGTCAATTCAATGTATAGCTGTTGTTGCTTCTACATCTAAATATATAGTAGAAATTGACATGTTAATGAGCTTTACTTTTCCAACCCATACATGTTAGAGATTAATCCAATAAAAGAAAAGCTCCAAATACAGAAGTTCTAATGGGACAAACTCTCTGTGATGATATGCTACCTGTAGGATGATCAGTGGCTCAGGATTTAGTTTGAGCACCTCTACCCTCTAATGCCCAAAGTTTTCACTATATAGATGATACCAAAACAGTATGTGAATTACATCTCAATTTAAAGGAGAAAAGCCTTAGTTTCTATCTTAATCATGATGGTTGTCATCACATCTCTGCCAGTAGGGGTAGCTGATAAATCTGGATAAAATTCCAGGGACTAGTTATCCAGCAAAGTTTCCTGAGTCTATGTGGGAGAATGCACAATGCTCAGTCCTTCTAGTAGCCAAGAAAAAACTACTTTCTCTTCAGCCCTTCATCACTAAAAAGGAGGTTCAGCAACTTATTGGACCCCTCCAGTACTAAAGGGAATACAGGTCCCTGTGGCTGATGATTTCACCAGTTGAACAATAGAGGTGGTCTTTTCCTGGAGGCATCTCTTGTGGTTTTGGGTTTGCAGCCTTTCTGACATAGCAACTAAGCACATTTCTACTAAAAGCAGCTGTTATCTTCCTACTGAACTCCTTTGGAAATTAAACGACTTCATCTGTATGTAAAGCACTTATGTACACAATCCTGACTTGTACTCCACATCTTTAAAAAAAAGAAATAAAACAAAATTTAAAAAAGAAACTAAATGACTGTCTCATGGTGGTCTTGTGACTCTCTGGTCTGACATTTGAAGTTTTGGGTGGGACAACTTGTATTGATTACTAGCAAGATGAGAAGGTCCCCAAAAGTCTCACCTGTCAAAAGGAAGTAGTATACTAAAAATGCAGCCGGGCTCCGTGGCTCATCCTGTAATCCAAGCACTTTGAGGAGAGTGGATTGCCTGAGCCGGTGAATTTGAGACCAACCTGGGCAACTTGGTGAGAACTCGTCTCTACAATAACTAGAAAATTAGCCAGGAGTGGTAGCACAAGCCTGTAGCTCCGGCTACTTGGAAGGTTGAGGTGGAAGGATTGCTGGACCCCAGTGGGTCGATGCTGGAGTGGTTGTGAGTGTGCCACTGCACCCCAGCCTGGATGACAGAGTGAGATTCCAACTCAAGAAAAAAAAAAATGCAGCCAGCCCAGCCTCAGTGGCATTCAGCTTCACACACAAAAAATAACAGTCATCCTTCTTAGGGAAAATTCATCTCTACCCCACTGTCTGAATAAAAGTTGCTGTCTTAAGGGTACCTCAATTCATCCAGATTACCCTAAACTATTGAGCCTGTTTCAGTGATGACTTGGCTAAGTTGCGACCCAACTGACACTTGAACTGTTGCCAATAGCTTAACGGTCTTGTCTGTCATGGGGAAAACTAAAGACTGGAAGCCTAAAGACACCTTTATTTGGGGCCTCAAATAAAACTGTCTTATAGAACTGTCTGGGTTATTCTTACAGATGGTCATGACAAGGGCCCATTCCCTGATGAGGAAGACTGGAATCAAAGAATGGATTGGTTCTCTGTTTCTCATCCCTGATGAGGAAGACTGGAATCAAAGAATGGATTGGTTCTCTGTTTCTCATGCAGAGGCTACCTATAGACGCCAGACTTATGACTCCTGAAAAATGTGTCCATTTGTCTTCTTGCAGAGGAGGTTCCATCTTGATAAACTTTTCCCCCTCCTGCTTCTAGAAAATTGACTACATTACAGCTTCAACCCCTTACCACAGTTGATGTCTTTCAAGTTATTAATCAACTGACTTTGGCTATATAAATGTAGCTTTTGAAAGGAGTTGCATATTTTTTTCTGTTCTCTAGACCATTTGGGTCTGACCGCCATGTGCCACAAAAGCGGCTCAACAATGTACTGATCATCTGACTCTCTCTCTACCTCCTCCTTCTGTCCACACACCTGGATAAGGCAGTTTGATCAGTGGATGTGGATCTCCCCCAAACAACTGTATTCTTGTAGGTATTTCCTAGGTAATGACTGGGGGGGAAATGCATACAGTGTAATATAGATGTACTTTGACAACTCAAGATTATATCCTGACTATTCCTGAGCATTATGAGTGTCTATTTTCCCTAATATTAACTGTAGGCTGGGATGCCTGAAGCATCCTTGGGGTACAGCCTGGCTCAAACAAGATTTATAGTATTCCAATTAATCTTGGTTATATTTTATAAAAATGCACTTGTTCCCTGTTCCTGAACTTTCCAGATGAAATATCTAGGTGTAAGAAGAGAATGATTAGAAAAATGGTGAAGTTCTAGCTACTGAAATGGGACACCTTATTTTGAGGGGGTGAATAAAGACCAATAACCTAGTACCTTTGACAGGAACACCTTTGATCCTGAGAGGCAGAGGGAGGGGGAGACACCAATGATCTTTTGTCTTTCAAACTGTCCCTGAAGCCTCTCCCCACAAGGAAAATGCCCCCCATGGAGCTCTTCCAAACTGCTGCAAACATCTTAAATTTATCTTACTGCTGACTCTTCCATCCCTTTCCAGGAGGTTCTCACCATAATTTGCAGTAATTTCCTTTAACTTTACCAAAAAGTCTATTGAGATAGCAGGGCCTGTCTCCAGATTCTGTAGCTCTTTTACCCAGAGGTAAAAAATCCCCATCTCCATTCTTAGTCATCTCATGGATAGACAAATGCCATCTAGAAGGAAAGGCGGTCATCTTTTAAGTGTTTAAGTTTTAAGTGTTTAACACCTTTAAGAGTTTAAGAAAATAGCACTGTGGTCTAGAAAGCATTCAGGTCATCTTCAACCCACTGGCTAGGGTTGTGGTGGATGGTAGAATTGCCTTATACTTCCTCCTTAGGGACAAGAAGAAGGCTGCGTAATAGCTATACCTGGATTCAAGTCTCAAGTCTATTGGGAGGTAAATACAAAAAATTAAGTTGAGCCGGGCTTGGTGGCTCAGCCTGCAATCCCAGAGCTTTGGGAAGGCGAGGTGAATGGATTGCCTGAGCCCGTGGGTTTGATACCCACCTGGGCAACTTGGCGAGACCTCATCTCTACAATAAAAAAAAACATTAGCCGGGCATGGTAGCGCGCGCCTGTATTTCCAGCTACTTGGAAGGCTGAGGTGGAAGGATTGCCAGAGCCCAGCAGGTCGAGGCTGAAGTGACCGGGAGCAGCCACTGCACTCCAGTTTGAGTGACAGAGTGAGACTCCTACTCAACAACAACAAAAAAAATTAAGTTGAAAATCACCGATAACAGCCTTAATTGAATGCATCTGGAAGCACATCTAAATGGATTTTGTCCCAGCCCCTGTCAGTCAGATTATTCAGAGTGGTCACTGGAGTGGTGTACTGGTGAGAAAATTTGCCATATAGAAACAAGAGGTGGATATTGTGAGAAGACAATTCTCTGTGGGTCTGTAAGTTTTCTGCATGATTTATGACAGCTTTTATTACAGACTATCTTTTCCAAGATGTTCATAAGGCTAACAGATTAGGAAGACATACTGTGTCTCCATTTGGAGTAGAAAGCAAAATGCATTTGCCGTTCAGCATAGTAAAGATAACTTCCTCTGGAGCATAGGTTGGCAGGGTTGCTTACAGCACTTTATAAGATACAGGGTATCGTAGGCTCAAGATTACTAGGAGGAAATTCTTTAGAGTTCCTTCTATGGAACTTGGAGGCAAAGGAGAATTAATAAAATCATGGTGCACCTGATGCCTGCTATGACAAGTAATAAGAATTTTTGTCTCTGACTTTGCATTTTTATTTCTTCCACCAGCATCCATGAAACTGTGGCAGCCTAACTTGTTAGAATGTATACAGACTAAAATCTCAGCTCCTGCTCAATCCTTGTCACTTAATAAATCAAGGTAAACTATATTTAATAAAACCCAAACAAAATGATTCTTGGTTATCAGTTCCCCCTTGGTTAGGCATTTCTTAAATAAACTCACATTTCAGAGAGGCAGCAAGTCAATATGAGGACAAATTTCATGATGGATTGATTAAGTTTTTGGATCTAGGCTAATTTATCAAGACAATTTTATGTCTCTTTCTCTTATAAAAATTATAATTTGTTGCAAATGTCCAAATATCTTTCTGAAATTCCCTAAAGTTGAAGCTAAGTTATTTCTTTCTATTTACTCATCCCAATACCAACCATGGTTATGCCATATTGTAAGCATTCAGTATTTGCTGACTGGAAAGAAAAAAAAATAAGGTTGAATAGATTTTATATAATTACATCTTAAAAATCTATGACTTAATAATAAAGACAACTATTGGTATAGTAGGTTTAAAAAGGGTGGGGGGAATCCTGATTAGATAAGTCTTGTATAACAAGAAAATATGAGAGAGGACTAAAAAAAATACAGGTAAATTCTAGTAATTCTATTATATCGTCTGAAGTTTTAAGTTGATTTTAAAATACAGTGATAGCAATGGGAAAAGGCTAAAAAAAGGTCAAAGGAAGACAAAGTAACAGTGCTTTCCTATTTGGTACTGGCTTTAATTACTAGTTTCCCTACACTATAATTTCAGAACTACAAAGTTATTCACTTAAAATATAAATAGTAACATGTAACTCCCTTACTCAAATCTCAATAATAATATTCTATCACACTTGAAATAAAATCCAAAGTGCTTCACACTATATTCTAAGTCTTATGTAGACTGATTTTCAGCTATTTTTCTGTTTCTTCCCTCTCTCTGATTTTTCTCCTCTACTAATCAGACTACTTATTGTAAATTTTCTGTTCCTTAAATACACTGGGTTCCTATTACTGGCCTCACACTTGGACAAGAACAGTATTACCTTATGGTCTATTCTCTCTATTTTCATATCTTTATTAAAATGATATGCCTCATATAGGCCTTCCCTGATCATCCAGTTAATCATTATTTTCTTTTCCTTAGCCCTCCTTATTTTTATAGCAATTATAAATATAGTATACTGTGTATGCATATATACCCACAAATATAACTATAAATTCTGTTACCTCTAGTAAAATATAAGCCCTATGAAAATAAGGGATCTTATCTCTTTTATTCACTGTGTTAAGAACACTGATTAGAAGATTTAAGATAATCATTGGCTACTGAAATACTCATTTATAAATATTTTTATTCTGACCATGATGGTATAGCTTGAATTAGAATGAAAATCATCCCTAGAACATCTACAAATATTCTAGAAAACATCATCTAAGGAAAGGAGCTGATGGCACTTGAGAGCAATCAAGCAGCCAAGAATCAAACAGCCAAGATCCCAGGGAGCAGAGTTTCATGTTGGGGAACCTATACTTCTCTCCATATTTTTCCTCAGGACAATCCACAATTTTATTAGCAGGAAAGAGATGCCAAGCATACATCTGGTGTCTGCTTGTAGCAGTTTGAATAGGATGAGGAGGCAGAATTTGAAGTGCAGGGTGCCAAGACAGTTCAGATTGAAAGAAAAAGACTCAGAGAGGAGTGAACCAAAGTAATGTGAGGTCAAATAAATGTAGATAATTTCCTGTCATTTGTTTGCCAACCCTAAGTAGTATCTGTGAAGATGATCTACTTAGAATCAAAGTATAATAGCAACAACTGGGTGGTAAAAACCTGAGAAGCAATGTATTCAGTTGCTTGGTGCTGTGGAGAGAGAGATTGGAACTCAGGAACAAATAAGGTGAAAGAAGACTGATAAATACCCCAGTCTTTCAGTTGAAACACCAGCATGGTTGAACTCTAAGAGAAACCAGAACAGACAGGCAGTGACAATACTTGAAAAGCCTCAAAAGGATCTCTGCCTAGAAAACATTTGTTTGTCAAATTAAAATTAAATTTTATTTAGAGAAAGAAAATATCTTTACATTTTTACATATACAAAATCTGGTACTTTATAAATGATTGCATGCTAGAAGAGAAGATCAACTGACTAAAAATCCAAGAAATAAACAGTTAATAGAAATGAATCTACAAGTGATTCAACTATTGCATTAATTGAGAAAAGTTTGAAAATACCATAATTTGTTATATTCAAGACAATGAAGAAAATGATAGAAAACTCCAGCATATAAATGGAATTTACAAAAAAGAACCAAATTCTAAAATTAAGAAATAGAATATCTCAAATCAAGAATTAAAAACAGGTTTGAAAAAGATTAGATAAAGCAGGAGAGATGATTATTGAACCACAAGCTAGGTCAGTAGGACCATCCAAATTAAAACACAGGACAATCCATGACATAAATTTGGTCAATAGTTTTTTAAATATGAACCCAAAAGCACTGGGAACAAAAGCCAAAAAATAAATAAACAACCCCTTATCATGTTATGTTAAATGTAAGAAGCCAAGCACAGAAAAACAACAACAACCAAAAATAACCTATTGATATCACATGTGGGATGTAAAAAGTTACTCCAAAGTAGAGAGTGAAGCAGTGGTTACCAAGTGTTGGGGTGGTCAGTGGAGATTTTGATCATAGGATGCAAAGTTTCAGTTAAATAGGAGGACTATGCTTAAAAGGTCTATTATGCAACATAATGTCTATAGTTAACAATATCTTGAATTATTAAAAAATGCTAAGAAAGCTGATCTAAAGTAGTCTTGCTATAATAACTATAGTAATTATATGAGGGAACGCCTAGGCTAATTAGGTACATTCAGTGATTTCAAAATATATAAATACTTCAAAACATGTTATAAAAGATATATGTATATACTTTTACCTATCATTTTTTTAAATTGATAGGTAAAAAGGGAAAATATGAAAGTGAGTATGAGACTTGAGATATGGTTAAAAAAATTCTAACATATGTATTTTTGTGGTGTTTTTACTCCAAAACATAGAGATAATGAGAAATAAAAATATTCAAAATAACTCTGGACAAGAAATTTGCAAAACTGATGAAAGACATTTAATCACAGATTCAAAAAACTGTATGACCTCTCCAATTCCAAACAGGGTAAATGCAAGGAAAATCATATCCAGGGTGAAAAACAGAATCAGAAAATAAACTGAAAAGTAAACTAGGAGATGGAGATAAAGGAAAAATTTCTTCAGAAAGGAAAAAATAAGGCCTAGTATTGACTTTTCAACAGAAACTGTGGAAGTCAGAAGCTCATAAAATGGAATCTTTAAAAATTGAAAGCCTATCTAGAATTCTTTACCTAGAAAAGATACCCTTCCAAATTTTCAGTGAAAGAAGTGCATTTCCAAGCAATTAAATATTGACCCTTCTCAACTAACAAAACTACTAAAGAGAGTCTTTCTAGGAAAGGAAAGCTATAATAGATGGAAGCAAATTAATGTAGGTAAGAATGAAGCATATGAAAAGGGAAACTATTAATAATCTAAAAAAGAGGAAAAATAGAAAAACAAAAAATAATTGATTAATGCAAAAGAACACAACCAAAAGTAGAAAATAAACATAGAAGAGATACAACAGATAGAAATCATTGACACACTGTATATAAACCAAATTATACTATTATTAAGATAAGTTAGTCTGAATACTCTATTAAAATAATACCAGAATAAAATACAAAAATAAGAAAACCCAATTATACTGTTATGAGAAATACCTTAAATGCAAAAGCACAGAAACGTTAAATGGGAATGGTTAGAAGTATATAAAATAAAAATAGGACCTTGAACATCTATCATAATACTATAAGAAAAGGATTGAGAGTGGTGGGAATCTATGAGGGGGGGCAGGAAAGACAAGGTTGGTGGGATTAACGGTAGTCAATATCTGTCTGGGGATGGGGGGACACACCTTATCGACAAGGGTGCCTGAACGATGCATATTTGTATACCTAACCCTTACCTGTACCCCACAATTCTAAAATAAAAAATATGTTTAAAAATAAGTACTCACCAAGAGAAAGTTGTTGTAGGTATAAAATCACCAAAGAAAATAGCACTTAAGCAATTAATTAAACAGGGAAACTAGAGTTAAAGAGGAATTTGTTATGATAAAAGGGTCAGTGACAAAATGATTTAACTATCTTAAATGTATAAGTCCTAAAAATGTGGCCTTAAAGTATGAGGCCCTATTTGACAGAACTGAAAAACAATTTAGAAAAATCCACAGTTTAAGATATTTTAACACTCTTCTCTCAATAACTCATAGACCAACCCTCCTGTAAAATCAGTAAATTCACAGATTTTTAAAAACATAATTAATAAACTTAATTTAATTAAAATTTTAGTAACAATGCTTTTAGCACCCACAAAATACACATTATTTTTATATTCAACTGGAACTTTTCCCCACACACATGTTGGAACAAAGTTTTCAGAAACAAAGAATAACAATGCTACATAAAACTCTTCTAGAAAATAAAAGCAAAGGAAACACTTCCCAATCAAATGTGTAAGGTCAACATCATATGATACTAAAACCTGAAGAAGGACCTATATAAGAAATAACATGAATAGGTTCAGCTTTTTCTTAATACAACTTCTTCTTAAATAGAAATGCAAAAATCTAAAGCAAAATATAAAAGTCAGTTATATACAAAAAATAATGCATTATAGTTAAGTTAGTTTGTTCTAGGAATGCAAGGTTTAATTTTTTGAAATCGATTAATGTTGCATACATTAAAAAGTTTTGGATAAAATTCAAATCACATATGGAATTAGCAGCAGCAGCAGCAGCAACAGCAACATCATCCTAACCCGTAAAATGGCAAGGAAGGGTAACTTCCTTAATCCATAAAATTTCTATAAGAGTCAGGCTCGGTGGCTCAGCCTGTAATCCCGCGCCTTGGGAGGCTGAGGTGAGTGGATTATCTGAGCCCGCGGGCTCGAAACCCACCTGGGCAACTTGGCGAGACCTCATCTCTACAATAAATCAAAAAATCAGCCGGGCGTGGTAGCGCGCGCCTGTAGTTCCAGCTACGTGGAAGGCTGAGGCGGAAGGATCGCCGGAGCTCAGCAGATCGAGGCTGCGGTGGCCGGGAGCGGCCACTGCCCTCCAGTCTGGGTGACAGAGTGAGACTCCAACTCAAAAAAAAAAAAAATTTCTATAAGAAACTTGCCTAAAACACCTTAGTTAGTGGTAAAATATTGAAAGCATTTACCCTAAGACAGAAAGTAGAAAAGAATGTCTGGTAACATCACCACTATTCAACATTATGATAGTTTGTAATCAGGGCAATATGGCCAGAAAAATAAATAGCAGGTATAAGAATTGGAAAAAAAAAAAAAAAGAAAATTATCATTATTCTCAGATGCCATAATTATATATTGTATATTTAAAATATTTGACAGATAATTTATTAAAATTTATAAATGATATAAAAGTGACTGAATACAAGGTCAATACATAAAAATAAATTCTTTTTCTATATACTAATTAGGCATAATATTAGAAAACATCAAATACATAGGAATAAATCTAACCAAAAATATACAAGACCACTATGAATGAAATATTCATGACTTCTTGCTTTTGTGGTCTAAAAATTTTTGCATATTTAAGTCAGTATTATTACAACAGAAACTGGCCTGTCATTAAAACAAATCACTATGAAATAGTATTTTTGATATTGAAGTTTATCATGAACAAATTCTGTTCGGTGAGAAAAGCAGACTTCAATTCACTCACCACTTCAAAAACTTAGGTAAACTAAATTTTAAAAAGCATCAGAAAGAAATTTATAATGAAAAGTAAAATAGAAATATTTTGTATATAATATACTTGTATGAATATTTTTAAAGCATTTGAATTGTTTTCAAGATAGCTAGTATTGTATTAAATAAAAATGTATACGGTTTTTTTCCTAAGAATAAATAACTAGTTTCACAAAAAAGTTCAGGAAATAACCAATTCAATTTACTTGAGTATTTGAGATTTGAGAGGAAAAAGAGTGTAAAATGTTAGACGATTATATTATCAATATATCAACTAAAAAAGTTAATTCTGACATTTCTAGGAACATGTTGATCAGAAGCCTGTTTCAAAAATACAGTTTCCTATCCTGACAGAATAATGATGAATTTTTAAAGGTTTCTTTCTGGTTAAGGTACAATTATATTTAGGAAAACAATGCAAGTGTGAACAACACAGTCTGGTCTTTATAATAGTTTCATCTTCATAGACAATAGCTTCTTCTTCTAAGTCTTACTGATGCAATTTTCATGAATTCATAATTCAGTATTGCAGTGAAATTTGGAGATTCTCAGTCAGTTATGTTTTACAGAAAAAATTGAGAAATACATAAAATAGATTTTTTTATAATTGTGGGGTACAATTCAGGGTTAGGTATACAAATATTCATTATGCAGATATCCTTGTTGATGAGGTGTGCCCCCCCTTCCCCAGG
>NW_007247730.1:215091-259281 GCF_000164805.1 Carlito syrichta | reverse complement strand
GATGGGCAACACAGTTGGTTCCATGTTCTTGCTATTGTGAACAATGCTGCAATAAACATATATGTGCAGGTATCTTTTTTATAGAGTGATTGGAGTTCTTCCAGGTATATTCCCAGTAGGGGGATTGCAGGGTCATATGGAAGGTCAATTTTTAGAACTTTTAGGAATGGCCACACTGTTTTCAACAGAGGCTGTACTAGTTTACATTCTCACCAACAGTGTAGAAGTGTTTCCTTTTCACCACATCCTCTCAAGCATCTGTTGTTTTTTGAGTTATTGATGATGGCCATTCTGACTGGCATTAGGTGGTAGCTCAGTGTGGTTTAATTTGCATTTCTTTGATGACTAGTGAGGCTGAACATTTTTTCATTTATCTGTGGCTACTCGTATGTCTTCTTTTGAGAACTGTCTATTCATAACTTTTGCCCACTTTTTAATGGGGCTGTATGTTTTTTTTCTTTTCAGCATGTTTGAGTTCTCTGTAGATCCTAGATGTTAGGCTTTGTCAGACATAGAGTTGGCCAATATTTTTTCCCAGTCTGTGAGCTATCTCCCTGCTCTCGTGATGGTTTCTTTGGCTTTGCAGAAGCTTGTCAGTTTGACAAGGTCCCACTTGTCTATCTTATCTCTTATGGCATGGGCACTTGGGATTTTGATCAGGAATTGGTTGCCAGTTATAATTTCCATAAGAATGTCTCCTGCATTTTCTAGATTTTAAGTCTCCTGACTGAAATTTGAAAAATACCATACTGCTGCTCATCCAAATCTTATTGATGTGTCGCATATGCATACATGCAGCCATAAGAATATAGTAAGACTTGGAGTTGGCATATGTGGTAATACCTCTCACATTTCAGTTTTCTAGCAATACATTAAAATCACTAGAAATAAATTATTATATTAGTTATTAAGAGAAGGTATCTACTTAGAGAAACTTGAAGGAGGTTTAAGGAAAAATGACAAATGCAACTTGTGACCTTGGATTGGATCTCAGACTAAAATCAGGGCATTAGTAGAACACTTCTACATAGTTGGTAGGAATGTAAATTAGAACAACCCCTGTGGAAAACAGTGTGATGATTCCTAAAAAATCTAAAAATTTACCTACCATAAGATCCAGAAATACCTCTTCTGGGACTATACCCAGAACAACTCAAATCATTCTACAAAAAAAGACAACTTGCACACACATGTTTATTGCAGCATTATTCACAATAACAAAAACATGGAATCAACTGTGCTGCCCACCAAAAGTGACTGGATGAAGAAAATGTAAAACATATACACAATGGAATATTATGCAGCCATAAAGAAAAACAAAATTATGGATTCTACAGCAAATTGGATGGATTTAGAATCCATAATATTCAGGGATCTACCACAGAAACAAAGATCTGAGTACCACATGTACTCACTTAGAAGTGGACCCCTAACATTTATTATAATACTACAAGAAAGGAATTGGCAGCAGTGGGACATTGTCAGGGTGGGGGAACACACAACAACAATAAGGGTACCCAATCTCAAACCAGGTGAAGTGGGGACCAAAGGGGGCCCAAACTTTACCTGTGTGATGACCACATTTGTATCTAACCCTGAATTGTACCCCACATTTTTCCCGTGTGCTTCATATTTGTCTGAAAGGTTTTCTAGTGTAAGATAACTTTTTAAATCATGTAATTACAGCATTTAAAAAATTTGTTTTATATCTTATGTCCTTTATAGTTATATGAATTTATATCCCATCCACTTACAAAAAAGGCTTAAGACAATGCATTTATATTTGGGTAGCTAATCCAAGTGTAGTTTAGGATAATTTTATACCCTTAGAGATTCCATCATCTTCTTGTCAAGCTGCATGGAGAAGAATGTATCATCATCTCTTTTGAATTCTTGCCAAAAATATACAACTTGAATTTAATGACAAGGAAGCATATTATAAACACAAATTCAGAGATATTTCTACAAGATAATTTGTCAATATCCTCTAAAAGTAACAAGTTTGTGAAATACAAAGCAAAATGGAGGAACTAATCAAGTTTAAAAGAGATTTAAAGAAAAATGACAAATGCAACCTGTGATCCTGTATTGGATCTCAGACTAAAAATAGGGCATTAATAGAACAACTTACAAATTTGAATAAGGTCGATTAGATCATAGCATTGCATCAAAATTAATTCCTAATGTTGGTAATTGTATGGTAGTTAAATAAGCTAATAACCTCTAGAGCATCTCATTGAAGGGTAAAAAAATACTCTTGTAAGTATTCTATAACTGCCTCTACACATCACACAAACTTATAGAGTGAATGAAGAAGATGTAAGGGAATTTGAAGAAGACTTTCTCAAGTGTTATTTAAAAAAAAAATTGTAACATAGTGTTAATGAAACAGGGTTAGTTCCAAAAGAGTAGACTAAAAATATATTAAGACTCATATTCATATGTTGTAATTGGTACTCACTTCATCAAATGTAAAATCCTCTAAATCTATTTCTTCATATTCTTCCTCAGATTCTTCATTCTTAATAGCCTCTAGAGCTGTTGTCAGTTTCTTTCGCAAAATAAAGCCCTTCCAAAAAGCCTAAACAAAAATTTTAAGTATGTTATACAAGGTTATAGATCAAACTACAAACCAGATTCTTTGTGTTATCCTATTAGGAAGATAAAACATCTCAGACCTCAGTTTAATGGCTCAATAGTCTGTTTTTTGAACTTTTTGTGACACTTAAAACTACAAGATAAATTAAACAACTGCATGTGTCTAAAGTTCTGAATCTCAGGAGACTTTTCCTGTGGTAAGCAGAAAAGAATCTTTCAAACTCCCTCAACTGTACATGTAGGTCAACCAATCAATTATATGATAATTCCTCCAGGATCTATCCTAAACTAAGAAGAAAGAGATACAAACGAAAGCCAATTTTGCTAATTTTCAAATGATTATGTATGAAACAAGATAAAGTACACTTAAAAACATTTTTCAATACATTAAACAAAGAATAACAGAATTAAAAAATTTAGATTTCTCAATAATCCTTGAGTAGGAAACACTCACTCAACTATAACTTCAAGTACAATACAGCTTTTAACAAATAAATATTTTCATATACTTTTAGGGAGTAAGCTTCAGGATATATTAAGTGTAAAAACTAAGGAAGTAAGAAGTGTGTTTTACACTCCACTGATTATGAAAAGTTATATATAAGCGTATATATTGCATAAACACATATAAAAGTATATATGCATATGTGGTTGCTTACGTTTAGAAGTGAAAGTATAAGTGACAAAATTAATTTTTAAAATGATCACCTATAAAGGCAGGAAACAGGGCAGAAATACAGCAATAAAAGTCAGACATTTGTAAATATACCTTACTTAGGTTTGACTTTGGAACCATGCAAATACTTAAGATTATTGTAAAACAAAATTAAATAAACATAAAATATAAAATAAATACTTAAAAAATATATTTCATGCTGTGGGGACAATCACACATTCCTAGTGAAATATAATCAAAAGACAAATTTGGCTGCAAAATGTCTTAAAATTATTTTCAGTAATCATATTGTTAGTCATAAGATTGACATTTTTATTCTAAAAAAATAGATATATACAAAATACATACACATATACAATTATATATAAAATATACAAATAGTGTATACACACACACACACATACAGGGAGAGGAAGAGAGAGAAAGAGAGGTAAAATATACAAAATGACCGGACCATATATAACAATAGAAATCACTCATAACCTTTGTAGCAACCAGCCTAAGAAGCCAAATCATAACCTCTGCAACAAAAAATCCAAGAAGCAAAATCACAACATCTACAGCAAATATCCAAGAATGATCAAGCCCTGGGGTCATCAAGTCAATGACCCCAGCTTCCCTGTTTTTGTCCCTACTTCTAACTCAGAACCAACCAGAGAAAGCCAAATATGCTTCCAAAACCAATTGCATAGGATGCGCCACTGCTAGTCTCTCTCCACTCACCTCCCCCATACCAACAACTTCCAATCAGAGCATAGCTGGTTTTCCCTTCATTTCAGTATAAATTAACTTTTCCCACTCCATTCGCTGTCTTTGAGTTCATGCCAAAGACAAGTGATAATGGCTAACTCCTTTGCTATGGCACACTCGAACCAGCAGTCCATCTTTTTCTCCCTTGTGCGGTCTTTGTTTATTTCCACTGTGTTATGTGGGTACACACCCACCATACGAACACACACAGGGTTGGGAGAGTGAAAGGAGAAAAAAAAAGGCAATATGTTAATGTCATTAGAAACCAGGATTTTCTACAAATATATATAAATCCTATCATTCTAAATGTAATTTTAAAATATCTGTATATATCCATGATACATGCCTTTCTTAAAAATATATATTTACAAGCTAAGAACATGGAAAAAAATAGAAAATAATGACCATTCCAGTAGCAACAAGTACTCCAAAAATTCAGATGAGGGTCTCTTTATACCATCCCTACTAAAAGAACCAAGGATCTTTGGAAAAATGACTGATTCCAGATCTGGGGCAAAAATATACTAAATGAATCTACATCACTGTGTCACACTAGAAAGGAAGGACAGTTTAAAGCCTACTGATTAGTGTCAATAAAGCTAACTTGAAGAGACTACCACTGACCAAATAAGAGACAACTTGAGCAGCAATAAGAATAATAAGTGCAAAGGGAATTAAACACATAATATGTTTAAATAATGTATATGTTCATTATCCTAGTAAATATTACTGTGACCTCTGGAGGATGCTAGGAGATCTCATTAATTTAAAAATTGGTTCATCCCTTGAAGCTAATTTTTAAATTATCAAGATCTCCAAAGTCAAATGTTTCTTTAAAAAAGCAGTATGGTGATTTTTCAGAGAACTAGCAAGTTACCATTCAACCCAGAAATAGCACTCCTGAAAATATACCTAGAGGAACATAAATCGCTCTACAAAAAAGACACCCGCATTCGCATATTCATTGCAGCACTACTCACATCAGCAAAAACATGGCAAAAGCCCAGATGCCTTTTGAAAGTGAACTGGATAAAGAAAATGCGTTACATATACACAATGGAATACTACACAACCATAAAAAAGAACAAAATTATGTCCTTTGCAGCAACATGAGTGCAGTTGGATAACATCATTCTAAATGAACTCTCACAAAAACAAAACACCGAATACTGCATTTTCTCACTCATAATCAGGAACTAAACATTGGGCACATTGGCACAAAGGTCAGAACAACAGACACTAGGCTAAAGAAAGTAGGAAGGGAGGGGGGATAAGGGACACACAAGCACCCACTGGGTACCATATCCACTACTTGTGGGGAGAGGGCTCACTTTGAAGCCCAAACCTCGTCTTCATACAATTTACTTATGTAGCAAATTCTCACATTTACCCCACAACTCTAAAATAAAATTTAAAAGCAAACTAAAAAAAAAATGGCAAACAGTGGGAAAATATCAAGCATTTAACCTGATTTTCCAATATACAAACTGAACCTCAGGATAGCTAACTAGTTGAGTCAAGTTTTTCTGTACAGACATACTTTAGTTAATAAATGAAGGTGTAGTAGATATAAAATATTACCTTTTCAAATCATTAATAAAGTAATTGATGTGGGGCAATGATCACTAAGATTTCTGAAAGAGAGGCAACCAAACATTATGTACCTCTTTGTTGATACGTTCATAACTTCCTATGAAATGTTCTTGCTAACAAACCAAACCTGAATCAGATCAAACATTACCTCTTCCTGTCAATTTACAGAAAACAAGGGGTCAAAAAACATGTTAAATAATGTAATTGAAATGCATTTGGTAAAATTCACAAATTAGAAAACTACAGGATAAATTACCTTGTTTCTTTAGTAAATACATTGCGAAAAAGAGGGGGATACTGCTATATAATAAAGGACGTTAAGTAACATATAAAACCAAAGGTACAGTGATGACCTTGTTCTTATTTTGAAAAATCTGAAACACACATCTATAAAACAGTAGAGGAAATTTACATACTGATATGATATTTGGTGATATTGAAACATAATTGTTATTTTTATGTTTGCTAGTTACTGCAGCTATATTTGAAGCAATAAGCCTTATAGAAGTTCATACTAAAATATTTATTAAAGGAATAATTTATTTCAAATAATCTAGTAATGCAAGGGAGATGTGGACTGGTTATAAAAGAGTCAGTACTGGTCAGTAGTTTAACTCATGTTAAAGGTGGGTAAGGGAACACCTGGAATTTTTCCATATATTTGAAATGTTCTGTAATAAAATGTTTAGAAATTCACAGATGGTGCAGCTTTCCTTTTTTTTTCACAATCAACATAATTACGTGAAGTCAGAAATCAAGCTTTACTGCTTAAAATTAAGTGATATTTCAAGTTTCTTTTATTAGTTTTTATTCATAATTTCAAATAATTAGACATGAATGCTATTCTTAAAGAGACTGCAGAAAAACCCAGTATTCTTCTGTGAATCCTATCATGCACAAATCTGGAATTGTAAATGAGTGGCATACATTTTGAAATTAATTGAATGTCTATTGTATGCCATGCACAGATGGTAGAGTAATGACTAAACAGACTAAAATCTCTAAACATGAACTTTCAATTCTTATGGAGGAGGGTGGAAACTAAAAATAAATAAAAAATATGCCATATGCTACATACATGCTATGGGTAAAAATAATTCAGTAACAGGTGATGGGGGGCATTGGGGAAGGATTGCTATTTTAAATAGGGTATCTCAAGAAGCCCTCACTGTGTATTGAACATTTAAATATATATATGCATAATGGATTCAGTGGGCTACCAACCTAAGGATACCATCAGGAGATAAAATGAATTGCCTAAAAACTCTTCCTTATATCTTTGTTTTAGCTCAAAATCAGGGAAGCAAGATTTCTGCAGTAGCCCACAACAGCTGTCTTCCATGCATCATTTCTCATTCTGTGACCTATACTGGTCATTCAGTACTCAGATAAATTAGAAGCTGTGCCATAACCTCTACTGCTGCCAACATTCTTGGGCCCATGGTCCTGGGCAGGAGTTGGAAGATGTTGATACAGGCAGACACACAATGCCTCAGTGTGCCACTACTGGATCTGAAACTACAAGTTTTTCACAAGTGGTGAACCCAGGACTTAATTATGCTTATCAATAGCCTCCTTTCTCTGATATAGTATAGTGGGGATTTTCCTTTCCTGTTCTGTGATAAATACTTGAACCTTTCAATGTTGTCTTCTTTAGTCTCTAAAAGCTGAAGAAACGCAGGTTTCCAGGAATAGGTTCAGTCATCTACCCTTTCTGGGTGGCAATGACACTAGTAAAGAGGCTAATTCTCCATAGTTTCACTCCTCTACCCATCCAACATGACTGATCTGAACATTTAATATTCCTTCTCAAACTCTGAAACTTCCTTCCCAAAATTTCTTTGTGTGCTGCTCCTTCCATCCCTGGTCCCACTTTCTCTTCACAGAAGCAATGTGCTTCAATAAAACCTCATCTATCTCAATAGGCTCTTTTTTTCCTCCTTTTTGCCAAATGACCTTAGGAGAAGTAAGGAATATGTTGCTACTGTCACTCCCTCAGAAGAGTTGCAATTTATTTTGCTCCTGCACATGTGTCAGGCTTCAGGTTTTATTTACATACTGAGATCTCTTTTTCAGGAAAGCATATCGTAGGCTTGGGAGTCCAGGAGGTGTTATTTTATCTAGTCTATTATCCAAACTATATTTTTCTAATTTTACTGATGCATCTTTCCTTTTACTCAGCTTACAAATTTCTAACTCAAATTGTGATTGTTATCAACATTTAAATGAAGCAGCAAAATGAAAAGGATAAAAATCATATAGGATCACTATGTATTTGAAATTAGAAAATATACATACAGCAATGATCATATGATGCCACATAATAGGTTTTCATTAAGTATTATTTGTCCTGATTCCTTTGACTCTTAATTCTAACAATTCCATTTACTTAGTTTATCAAATAAGAAAACCATGTGCTAATAACATTGTATAAGGTTCAAAAAAGTACAGTTGACTTAATTTTAATCATTTTTGCCTCTAAAAATGAATTGTAGTATAGATAATATGCCACTGTTTTGCAACTTTTTATGAACAAATTCTAACTTCTCAAGTGTTAGGTTCATCTAATCTGAAGAGAAACTGTGTTAGTATGACTCAAGAATCAGAACAATATTAAATGGTAGAAAGAGAAGAGAGGACATATTTGTGTAACAAGGAACAAAGATAAGTCTACAGAAGTAGACTTCTTTATAACTTACATGTGATAGAGAATACCATTGGCTGTTTGACCTTTTGACGATTGTTTTCTGCCATACAGTTAGGTTGGTATGCAAGCTATCATAGAGATAAATAGACTATATTTTTTACCCCTTTTATTTTGAGATTTTAAAAAATTTCCCACATTTTAGATTTGCTTACCTGAGTATTTATGCTTTCTTGATTAATTTGCTTTCGTTTAGAATGCTTAGCACCCTAACATGGCAAATGGGCAACGTACTTCTTCCTGCTAGGGAGGTGCCCTTCAAATTCCTTCCTCCCTGACCCTGCTCTGGCAAGATTCTAGGAATCAGGAAGACATTATTTCTTTTCTTTTATTTTCATTTTTTTTTTGAATTGGAGTCTCACTCAGTCGCCCAGACTGGAGTGTAGTGGCCGCTCCCGGCCACCGCAGCCTCGACCTGCTGGGCTCCGGCGATCCTTCCGCCTCAGCCTTCCAAGTAGCTGGAACTACAGGCACACTACTACACCCGGCTAATTTTTTTGATTTATTGCAGAGATGAGGTCTCACCAAGTTGCCCAGGCGGGTCTCGAACCCGCGGGCTCAGGCAATTCACTCACCTCGGCCTCCCAAAGCGTGGGATTACAGGCTGAGCCACTGAGCCCGGCTGACATTATTTCTTTCTCGTGATTCTTTTTCTCTAAGGTCATCTCTCTCTCTCTCTCTCTCTCTCTCTCTCTTTAACCAACCTCCCTTATTTTTTAATACCAACATAATTATAAGATATCAAGATCAGGTGAGGACCTAGTGAAAAGAGGCTAGAATGGACAACCTTTAATCAGGCCTTCAATGTCATGAGCCAAAGGCTTTATTCACTGTGACTTGCAATGGATCCGTCTTAAATCGTCAGGGCTAGAACTTCTACAAAGATCCAGAATATAAGACATAGTGTGTTTTTTTAGTGTGATACTTAGTGATAGCTGTCTCATGAATCTGCTTAGGGTCAGGAATTCAAGTCCCAGCCATCTCTATTAAGTTTACCAGAAATAATGGTAACATAAATGTGTTGGTAAGTAATGTTCAGATTATTCTAACATTATAACATTCAGATTATTCTAATTTATTTATGTCAAAGTCACAATTTTTCTCACAATAATCCATGTACGATTAACTCATCTTTCTTTCCCACACATTCAAATCAATTCTCTGGACTAACAATTCTATCTCTGTTGGACATATTTGACATCTTTTTCTTCCCCAGCTACTAACTCCCACTGCCCCCAGAGCATACCATATAATTGTTAAAATCTCAAACATCTATGACTATGTTATTCCTATATTCTCTTAATATACTAGTTCTTATGGTAGTCAACTTGCACTGTAACTTAATATTATTCTAGTAACATGAAATTCTATATTATTTTACTTTCACTATCCTTTATACCTAGAATTCCATTCTCGTACATGTTTACATTGAGTCCTACTATTTCTGAATGTGTAATTTATGTCCTTCCTTTAATTTTTTTTTTCTTTTGAAACAAGATCTTGCTCTGTCACCCAGGTGGTAGTGCAATAGCACTATGATCTCATGGCAACCTCAAACTCCTGGAACCAAGCAATCCTCTCACCCAGCCTCCCAAGTAGTTGAGACAATAGGCAAAGCCACCATGCTCAGCCAATTTATAAAATTGTTTATAGAGAAGAGACCTTGCTATGTTGCCCAGGCTGGTTTTGAACTCCTGGGCTCAAGTAAACCTCTTACCACAACCTCCCAAAGTGCTGGGACTGCAAGTATGAGCCACCAGGCTCAGCTAGCATCCTTTAAGTGTTGTAACAAGTCAAAAAATGCATAACTCAAAAACAAGAGCTTATTTCTTGATCACCTAGTAAACACTGAGAGACTAAACAAGTTAGTGGGACAGCATGTTCACTGAAGGGATTCAGGTAGCCGGGCTTTGAAGACGTTTCAATCTCACCAAGGATGTCCCAGAAGCTGGGAAGGTAGGTAGGTTCTATGTGGTGGACATAAAAGTGGTGCATATATATTCTACTCACATTCTATTCATGAGAAATCAGAAAAAGAGCCACAATAAACTACAAAGAAAGCTGAGAACTCTAGTCTAGCTGTATGCCAGGAATAAAAGAACATGGGTTTTGGTAAGCAGACAGCAGTCTCCAGCAATCCTTTATGAAATGTTTATTCAGATCCTGCTAAAGCCCAGGCTCTTTCTTCTATATCATCCTCTGCTCCCAGAATATTTGGACCATCTAGAATCCATATCTCAAGATAAGTCATTTAAGCAACCAGGTGATAGTTCCCAGCAGAAGAGAAAATGGAGTTTGTTTCAATTATTCTAAGTACCATGATGTACAACAAAAGATACTTGTCCTAAATTACAAAGGAAGGTTGAACTATGCTTCCTTTTGTTACATATGTAAAGAAGCCCAACCAAAGAAATTCCAACAGAGATACCAGTCAGAATTAGAAAGATTCTAATGGTAATGAACTTCTCTTTATGGATAGGAATGAAGCAAAAGTTGAATAGTCATTTACTATGAGTGCTGAAAAGTAAAAATATTGCTCATCCAATGATGACAGAAACGAGTCTGGAATGCATGGCATCTGCATTCCTCAGGCAGCAGAATAACATATTGAGAGTGTGACTGAAATTTCTTTCATTTTTTTCAGCATTTTCCTCAGAATCGGTTGCCCTCTCCTCACTTCCACCAGTACCAGGCAGTGGGAGCAGTTCCCTCTATGCACTGTTCTCAGGAGAGGTATAATGCAAATGAAGTAGACTGATATACTGGATATATTCATTAGAAACATAGCAGAGCTTATTCTCTTGAAAGCTATGTCTTTAGTAGTAAGAGCAAGGTACTTGAGAGAAAAGGCGACCCATTTTTTTCTTAATTTTAATACTTTTCTTCCAGTTGCTTGTGCTAAATACCCTGGAGATATTCCTGACTCCTCCCTATGTCTCATGAATCACATCCCATTATATTATATTATCGACTCTGCCTCCAAAGTGTATATACATACTCTCAAAATAAATCAATGTATGTTCTAGAACATGAAATTCTTATCACCTCCATTGCCAATACCTTGTCCCCATTACCACAAAGGTCTGCTGACTGTTCGGGCTGCTTCTACCCCTGCTTTCCTATAGCATAACCGTAGCATAAAGTAAACTTGACCATGTCAGTCCACAGTCAAATTCCTCCAAAGCCACCCCATATTAACAGCAGGAAAAGCCAGTCTTTACAATGACTTGTACCTTACAAGTCCTACTCTTCCTCCTTCAACACCCTCCAGCCACACCGGCTTCTTGCTGTTCCTTCAACTTTGTGGTATGCTACTAAAGAAGGGCCTTTGAATCTGACATTTCTTTGCCTGAAATATTCTTCCTCTAGATATCCAGTGGTCTTCCATATCCTTCCTATCTAAAATGCCAAACTTCCCTTTGATATCCCCATCCACTTTTCCTGTTTTATATATCCCCCTTAGTTCTTGTCGTATCTAACATAGTTATTAACTGCACATTCCAACAGAATATAAGCTAAGAAGATTTTTGTGCCAAAAATATATCTGCTGAATGGAAGTTTTGTTTAGTTACTATCATTTAACTTACAATACCATGAATTTCTACAGACTTTATGTTATTTATTTTATTTACTTTGTGCTTGCCTCCTCCACCTGGATGTAAATTCCATGAGGGCAGGAATCATGTCTGTTTTGTTTGAAGTTGTATTTCCTGAGGCTAGAAGGAGGCCTGGCAAAGCATAGGTTCTTAAAAAAAAAAAACGGATTTGCTTATGCCTCTAATCCCAGCACTTTTGGAGACTGAGGCCAGCTGGGCAACATAATGAGAACACACCTCTACTAAAAGAAAAAAAATGTTCAGAAAAAATTATTTTAAAATATGATAAGCAAATAAAAAGGTGAATGTGGCAAAGTTGAACTTTACTTCAATAGCTGGTCTTGGTGCAATTAAGTCTATTAACGACTTGCTTTCTACATTTTTAAATAAAATTGTGTTTTTTCCCATTCTATGGGTTGCCTCTTTACTCTCTTAATGGCTTATTTTTCTGTGCAAAAGCTTTTCAGTTTGACAAGGTTCCACTTGTCTATCTTAGCTTTTATGTCATGCACTTTTGGGGACTTGATCAAGAATTCCTTGCTTATTCTGATGTTCATAAGAGTGTTTTCCTATGTTTTCTACTAAGATTCTTATAGTTTGAGGTTTTGTGTTTTGGGGTTTGATCCATTTTGATTTGATTTTTGTATATGGTGATAGGTAGGGGACTAGTTTCATTCTTCTGCATGTGGTCAGTCAGTTTTCCCAGCACCAGTTGATAAATATGGTCTCCTTTCCCCAGTGATTGTTATTGGTGACTTTGTCAAAGATGAGCTGGTTGAGTGTCCATGTTTTTGCTTCTAGAATCTCTGTCTTGTTTCACTGATCTATGTGCCTATTTCTGTACCAATACCAGGCTGTCTTGGTTACTGTGATGGGTATTTCACTAAATCTGTAGATTGCCTTCAGTAGAATGGACATCTTGACAATATCGATTCTTCCGATTCATAAACATGGCATGTTTTTCCATTTGTTTGTATCATCATTGATTTCTTTGAGCAGCATTTTACAGTTCTTGTTGTAAGGGTCTTCCACCTCTCCGGTTAGGTGGATGCCAAGGTATTTCATTTTTTGTGTGGCTCTTATAAATGGGATTGCCCTTTTTATTTGGTTCCTTATTTGTATTTGTTTTTTATTTCTACAAACCAACCTGCTTGTTTCTGGTACATAGAAATGATACTGTCTTTTGCACATTATTTTGTCACCTGAGACATTACCAAAGTCATTTATCAGTGCAAGGAGGCTTTTGACAGACTCCCTAGGGTTTTCAAGGTATAGAATCATATCATCTGCAAAGAGTGATAGCTTAACTTCCTCTTTTCCTATTTGGATACACCTGATTGCTCTGGTTAGAACTTCCAGCATTATGTTAAACAGGAGGGGTGAGAGTGGAAGTCCTTGTCTTAATCAAGTTCTTAGGGAGAATGCATCCAGCTTCTGTCCATTGAGCAATGTGTTGGCTGTTGGTTTATCATATATGGCTTTTATGCATCTGACAAAGGCCTAACATCCAGGATCTACAAGGCACGCAAACTAAGTGAAAGAAAACAAACATCCCGTGAAAAATGGGCAAAGGACATGAGCAAGCACTTCCCAAAAGATGACATACAAGCAGCCAACACGCATATGAAGGAATGCTCAGCTTCACAAATCATCAGAGAAATGCTAATCAAAACTACAATAAGATACTACTAACTCCAGTAAGGATGACTATCATTAATAAGTCAAAAATCAAAAGGTGCTGGCATGGCTGCAGACAAAAGGGAAAGCTTCTCTGAGTTAGTGGGAGTGTAAGTTCATTAAACCTCTATGGAAAGCAGTGTGGCAATTCCTAAAAGAACTAAATATTGACCTTCCATATGTACCAGCAATCCCTCCCCTGGGAATATACCCAGAAGAACATAAATCATTCTACAAAAAAGACACTGGCACACTCATGTTTATTGCAGCACCAGTCACAATAGCAAAAACATAGAACCAACCATTCTGCCCATTGAAAAGTGGACTGGATAAACAAAATGTACACATATCTGGATAAACAAAATGTACATATACATATTACACGCTACAAAGAACAAAATCATGGACTTTGCAGCAAATTGGATGGAGCTGGAGACCACTATACTAAGTGAATTATCACAGAAACAAAGAACTGACTCTTAAGTGGGCCCTGAATACTACTCACATTAGAACAAGAGAGGGACTGGCAGCTACTGGGCACTGTTAAGGAAAGGAAGAAAGGAGGGTGGTGGGCAAGCATGTAACACCACAAAATGTGAGGGGTCGTCAGGACCAGTTAGAAGTCCAAACTTTACCTGCATGAAGCCTACATATCTAGTTAATCCTCACTTGTACCCAACATCTCTATAACAAAACAAAATTCAATAAATAAATAAATAAATAAGCAGCATTTGAAGAACTTTACCAATTATTTTGGTCGATTCTTCAAGATGTTTCTAGAAACAGGTATCAATTAGACCCAGTAAGACTTGTTTTAACTGATCAAATGTTAGCATATATGGCAAATTACACATTTGATTAGAAGTTTTAAATATAGTTGTGTGGTTCAGCTTGACCCTCAGTCATGAAAACAGTATTTCTGATTTAAAGATTATTCCATTTAGTTACTAAGCAGAGCCACAGTCAAACTTCAGCTAACCTGCAGCCAATATGTCATGTGAGTAAGAAATAAATCCATGTAACAGTAAATCACTAAGATTTGAGGGTTGTTTTCATACAGAATAACCCATGAAAGATGACTAGTACATTTTTTTTGTGACTATGTTACCAAAAGTTTGAAATGAACCTGAATAAGAGTAGCAGCCTTCTCCCTCTGTTCTTGGATATTCACAATATTTTCTCTTTTTTCTTTCTTGAAGATAGCCTTATTCTTGATGCAGGAATTTGGCAGAGTTTCTGTTGCAGCAGTGTGTAGCCTTGTGGACAAATGAATCTGTCTGTGCACGACGTAACCACGCCAGTGTGACTGAATTACCACAGCTGCCATACTATTAAGAGGTAAAAAGAAAACATTTGTATTATCTGTAAATACATAGCTGTAGATAAGAGGTCTTTATAAGCTATATGTATATGCCTTCACATGTATGTATACTAATATATATGTTTATATTATATATATATTCCTTTAGAGACAGTGTCTTGCTCTGTCACACAGGATAGAGTGCCATATTGCAATCGTGGTTCACAGTAGCCTCAAACTCTTGGGCTCAAGTGATCCTCCTGATTCAACATCTCAAGTAGCTGAAACTACTGCTGTGTGTCATCACACAAGACTAATTTTTTTAAAAATTGCAGAGATGTAGTTTCACTATGTTGCCCAGGCTAATCTCAAACTCCTGGCCTCAAGTCTTCCTTCAGCCTTGGTCTCCCAAAGTGTTAGGATTACAGGCAAGAGCCACCATGCCTGGTTGATAAGTTATATTTTAAAAATTAAGCAAATAAAAATATTCAAAAATAAAGGCAATTTTTTGTGTTTAACTATAGTCATAGAAATTTTAAGAAATAGTATGGAAACCTTCAGATCTGAAGCAGAAAAATGGACCAGTAGTTGGTGATGTAAGTACAGAGAGTTGTGTTTCTTTCTTTTAAGGAGGAAGACACTATACAAATTTTTGTATGATACTAAGGATATTTATCCAGAGATGAGTGGAAAAAGTAAAGAGGCAGAAGATAAGGGACAAATGTAGGAGACAACGCCGATGTGGCAAAAGAAAATAAAATCCTATTCATTGTAAAAATATTAGCCTTGGGGAGGAGGAGGAAGAAGGCCTCCTCTAGTGTAAGAGGAAAGACCCTACCAAGTGATTACCAGTTTCACTTTTTTCTCTGCTCACAGACAAATACTTAAATCAAATTCTTACAAACCCAGTATAAATGCTAACATTTTTCCAGCTCAAAACTAGTTGCTAATTTCAGGTACAAAATCAATCAGTGTTGTGTGTTTTCCATATCTCTCTAAGTTACCCACAATTTTAGCAAAATTTAAATTAAAATGTACACTGATAAGTGGGTTCTTAGTGTACTTAACCATTTAGCACTTCCTAATTGGAAATGTTTTTCTTTCCCTGCATAGATTATTGCATGAATATTACCAAGGTACAGAACATAATAAATGGGTTAATTCTCCTGTCTTAATCTCATTTCTAAATCCTAAATTTGGCTTAAAAGGTATGTGGAAGAGAAGGAGTCTTGGTCCATCTCCATTCCTCAATGCTCCCTTGAAACAAGTTGCAATAACTTTATAATTGCCAAATCCAACGAAATTTCCTCCTTTTGCACAGTATTGAGTTTAAGGCAAAATGGAATTAAGTGATAAACTCTACTAGATCATACATTCTTTTCTCATAATAATACATTTGTGGGAAATTAGAAAGGAATAATGCAACCATCTGCTACTGCTGTTTTGTTTTATTGTTGTTATTAATATCATCATCATTATCATCATTTTACCTAAAGCCAGTAGAAGACTTCAATCTATTTTGCTATGAATAGAAAATTGAAGCTAATGGCTAAAACATCTGGTCTAAGATAAACTATTTGTACTTCTAATACTTGTAAAAAAAAATACATGTTCCAAGAAGTCATTTAATCCTCCTAGGGTAAACAGAACTTCATAAATTTTGCTATAGTTTGAAATCACATTTGGTCATGCAATCATCTATTCATACCTTCATCTTTTGGACAAAAATACATTAAGGGATTTCAAAACATTTTTATAGGTATTTTGGGTGATAGAGAATCAGAAAACACACTTGCAATGTATAACTAGTGAAGAGAGAAAGACATGAGAAAATACATTTAACCCGAGACAACATCTTATATTTTTCTATAGATACATGCAAGTTTCACTGACTGTATCTGTGTATTTCTTCTGAAGTCATTAATTGCATAAATTTCTCAGCCTAATATCATAAAAAATCCCCAAGGGAAAAATGAAAAAAATGAAAAAAAAGTATTTGAGGGATGTTTTCTTCAGTGAGACTAACATATGAACTGCTTTTCACTACATTAAAATCACATAAAGCATCTGATCTTAGAATTTCCCAAGTGTAGGGTGATCTTCATGTTAAGTAAAACGATTGTATCATCATCGTCACCATCACCATCATCATCATCACCATCATCATCATCATCCCTTTTAGCAAAAATAATGTCAAAAATGTCTTTAACACAAGAGCACATGTAAATCATTCTTAGGAAACTCTCATGCAACTGACAGTGTATCTCCTGAATCACTGAAGTGGAGCAAGATTCAGTAAGTGGGTATATGTCTTATTTCTTCTTTATTCTTCAAGTTTTTAGTTTATCTATATTTTCATTTCTTCATCCTTATGATTATAATCATTTTGTTATTTTATTTGCCATTGATTAAGAAGTTCTACGTGTTTTTATACAATTTCAATAGGAAATATTTAGTGTTTGGAGCAAAGGCAATCAATTAAATAAATTAGTAAAACAGGCATCAGAAAATATTAAAAGTATTTTCAATAGCAGTTTTAAAAATACTTTAGGAAATACATGTTAGTTTCAGCAGAAAAAATTATGGTTCCCAGAGAAGAAACTCCTGTTTATATGACAACTGCTGAAGAAAAGAAAACTGAGAAAAATAAGATTAACTACTGTGATGTTCTGACTTTTGCCCTGTCCAGCACCAGTCATTGCAGGAGCAGTTGAATTTGACCAATTTTTCTTTTGCTGACTTGTCATGAAGCCAAAGTAAAAAGGATAAGAAGCCGACAGCCCAGGCCGGGATCGGTGGCTCAGCCTGTAATCCCAGCACTTTGGGAGGCCGAGGCGAGTGGATTGCCTGAGCCCGCAGGTTCGAGATCCGCCCGGGGAAATTGGCAAGACCTTGTCTCTACAATAAATCAAAAACTAGCTGGGTATGGTAGCACACGCCTGTAGTTCCAGCTACTTGGAAGGCTGAGGCGGAAAGATCGCCTGAGACCAGCTGGTTGAGGCTGTGGTAGCCCGCCGGGAGCGTGCCACTACACTCCAGTCTGGGCGACAGAGACTCCAACTCAAAAAAAAAAAGAAGTCGACAGGCCAAAGAAAAACTAATCCTTTCTGGCTCAACAAGCACAGTTAACCTTAGCTTTCTAAAAGTGTTTACTAGTTTTAAGGGGATTTATTTGATTAATCATAGAAAATATTCCCTCCTGTATCGACCTGTTAATGCCAAGGAAAATAATACACCTTCAAAAGCTTGAAGCATAGATGCACCTTAAATGTTTATTAAACCAATGAGCAAATAAATAGCATATGCAAACTTATATTTGAAAACTAAAATTACCTGATTATTCAGACAATATTCTCTTTATTTTTAGAATGCTGTATTTTATTTCTATTTTTAAAATTATTTAAATTATTTAGAAATTAAAAGCCAGAAAAATTCAAATGTACTCATTTTAAATTTAATAATAATAGAAATTAAACCAGAATCTGCCAAAATTTTATCAAATTAATCTGCACTATAATAAATCATTTGTGTACATAATGAAAACACAGTTAAAGGAATTAATATGAGATATAATGAAGATTTAAGTCCTTTATCAAATTATTATTTGGTACCATTGACTAAGATCATCCATGAAAAATAGTAACCATATATCTGTAAAAGAAAAATGATATATAAATCTTACATTTTTTTACTATGCTCAATATTTTGGTGTTTCCTCAGCAGAGAATTTGCAATTTCTGTTTCCTTCAAAGGGATTCCTTTGGTGGTAATACTGCTTGCCTTGCTATCTTCTCTGTTATGGCTTACTAATTTTTCCTGATTTCTTCCTTCTATATCTTTACATGTAGAGGAGTTGCTTAATGGGAAGGAGTTAGAGCCAGGGTCCAACCATTTCTCAGAAGCATCCAGTGAGTCCGGGTTATGGTCATCTGCACTGGAGTAGAAGACTCTTTTTTGCTGTGTGCTGTCATGGTTTGTAGGGACCAAATAATTCTGCTGGGCTTCTGATTTATCTTTCTTGTTGATATTTACTTTCCCACATTCATGCGCATGTCGATATTCATTACTAAGTATCATCAATTTCTTAAAATAATGACAGAGATTTTCTGCAGCATCCAAGGAGAATACATCTCTGAACAGATAAATAAAGACATTTAATAAGAATTATATCAGAAAATACTAAAACTAGTACAGGTTTTGAAAATTTTGCTGCATGGCCTCAAATTAATATTAATCTTTACAACTCTCATTATAAATTATTTCTAGTTGGTTATATTAAAATTGATCTCATTTCTCACAAGGTTTAAAAATATTTGTTTAATTTAGATCCATCAATCCAGACAAAATGTCTGGAAGTTTTAGGACCATTTTTATTCTAGGTATTTTTGGTACAAATGAATGAGAAAAATTCATGCTTTTACTACCATAAACATGAGAAATCATGGCTGCCTAAATTTGGAGAAGTTATTTATGAAATAAAGTTAAAAGTGCTTTCTACATTGACTCTTGCCACACAAAATATTTGTATTGGACTTTTAAACAAAGAACGTATGTTATGGGAAAGTTTTTATTCCCCATCTTTCTCTGGAAAAAAAATCTACTGCAGAGAAAATTTAAATACTCTAAGACCTAAGTAGTTGAGACTCACTTTGCTTTTTATTTGTATTTTCTTTGAGCAATGAAAATTAAAAATACAGTTATAGAAAAATAAATTATAATTTATTTATTGCAATGCATTCACAATTTGAGGTGGGGAATAGGAAGTTATCATTCTTCAAAATTTGATGATGATTATTCTCAGTTGCTGTTCTCTGAATATGTGCCACTCTTAACTGCTTTTTTCCACTGTGCTCCCCATACCATGTTAATATGGAAATATATGTATAATATCTTAATATATGATATGAATTATATGCATCGTAAAACTTATCCTACTCCATTGTAATGGTTTGCCTAATTTCATCTTACATTAATCTGTGAATTCTTTGAGGATAAACAGTCTTGCACACAACAAATGTTGAATAAGTTGATGGCCAATTAACTTACAACATAAAATGAATTTTTGCCTCTTAAAGCTATCCTCATGCTTTCATTTACATTATCTAATATTTTAAATTATGTTCAAAATAAATATTTTCTATTTCAAACAATAAAAACATGATGCCCAAAGGTTTTTTTTTCTTTTAAGGGTAAGATACTCCCAAAACTCACTGTTCTAATCCAAAAAGCATAATTGTGTTAATCAGAATATCTATTAAATTATACATATAAATTACATTATTTATTTTAAGTACAACAAGGGGAAGATAACAATCTTACCCTTTTCCAGTGATGTAATTGTCAATTAGTAAGTTGAATTCGCGAATCTGGGACTGACACATTACCAGGAAACATGCTGATTCTAGTTGATAGTGTTCTTCTTTGTGGCTTTCTGAATAAGAGTTTAGCATATCACCATTAAGAGTTCTTAGAGAAGGTAACATTTTAAGTAGAGAATGCCTATTAAAAACAAGAGCAAAGTTAATAATCTTGATAAGGAGAGTTTTCATCTAAATAACCATATAACTATCATTTAAGTAATATAAGTATAGGGTATATCTCAATGTGACTGATTTTGTAGAGTAAATAATAAAGTTAAATTCGTTTTAAAAAATTATGGTATCATTTGACATATAAAGTAAGATTTAAATTTCTTGACATTCACTTAACTATTTTCTTCTAAAACACAAATGGAAAATGAAACTCATCCTAGAATTTAGAGCATTAAAAGGCTGTATTATGAAGAGAATATTAACATTAGATACACTCTTTTAAGATGATAATCAAAATAATCTTATTGAAAGTTGTATATTTCAGAAACAGTGGTGAATTCTGACTGTTTCTCTTGGCAAAATACAGTGGGGGTGGGGCTAAAATAAGAGGGCTAAGAGATTACTCCATTTTTCATGATATGAATTATATAAAATTTTTCTCTGAGTCTTGCTAAGGATTGTAATAATAAAAATGTCCAAGGTATATGAAAAAGACTGTAACAATTTAAAAGACTAATGCTGTAAAAAACTAGGTCAGACAGCAAGAGCTTTCTATCAAGCACAGCCATTTAGAAGCAGTCACCCAAACTTTCTACAGCAGAGTATAGGCCTCTTTTCAAACGGTCTGATAGTCACAGGAACAAAGTGAACTTTTGAATAAAGTTAAACATCTAATTGAAAACTAACAACTCCTCTGAAGAAACTACAAAACTGATGAAAGGTATCAATGAGGAGATATCTTTCATAAATGGAGAGATATCCCAATGATGAGTTCATTGACAAGAAGACTCAATATTGTAAAGATGTCAGTTCTTCCCATGTTGATCTATACATTCAACTCACTCCCATTAAAAATACCAGGAAGGTATTCTGTTATATTAATAAACTGATTCTAAAATTTATATAGAAAGAAAAAAGACCCAAAAGAGCCAATTCAATATTGAAGGAGAAGAACAAGATCAGAAGATTGACACTAACTGATATCAAGACTTAGTATGAAGCTACCTACAGTAATCAAGACAGTATGGTATCAGTGAAAGAAAAGGCCGATCAATGGAACAGAATAGAGAACCCAGAAATAGATGCACATAGATACAGTCAACTGACCTTAGACAAGGAAGCAAAAGTGGAACAATAAACCAAAGATACTCTTTTCAACAAATGGTACTGAAAAAACTGAACATCTACATGGAAAAACATGAATCTAGATAGACCATACACCTTTCACAAAATATTAATTCAAAATGGATCCTAAATCTAAATGTAAAACACAGAACTATAAGACTCCTAGAATAAAACATAAAAGAAAACCTAGATGACTTTGAGTATGGTGGTGACTTTTGAGATAAAACATGAAAGCTATAACAAGTAAAATAAATAATTGATAAGCTCATTAAAATTAAAAATTTCTACTCTGTAAAAGACAATTTCAAGAGAATGAAGACAAACCACAGATTGAGGAAAAATATTTGCAAAAGATACATCTAACAAAGGACTGTTACCCAAAGAATACAAAAAAAAAAAGAAAGAAAGAAAAGAAAAATATTAAGATACATAGGGACAGGGTATGTGGGAACTCTCTGTACTTCCTGCTCAACTATGCTATTAACCTATAACTGCTCTAAAAATAAGTTGTATTAATAAAATGGCTAGCCAGGCTCGGTGGCTCAGCCTGTAATCCCGTGCCTTCAGGAGGCTGAGGTGAGTGGATTGCCTGAGCCCGTGGGTTCAAGACCCGCCTGGGCAGCAAGACCTCATCTCTCATCTCTAAATCAAAAAATCAGCTGGGCTTGGTAGCGCATGCCTGTAATTCCGGCTACATGGAAGGCTGAGGCGGAAGATTGCTGGAGCCTACCAGGTCGAGGCTGCGGTGGCTGGGAGCGGCCACTGCACTCCAGTCTGGGCGACAGAGTGAGACTCCAACTCAAAAAAATAAAATAAAATAAAATAAATAAAATGGCCAACAGTCACCAGACAACAAATGAAGGATGACAAGGTGAGATAACTAAAATGCTAAGGTTTAAGAAGGAAAACTACAGGCAGAACCCTAATATTAGTTATTCCTTTTACCTAAACTTTATAATTTAAGCTGACAAAATCATTTATACAAACACAGTTGCAAAATATAATTTAGCATCTTCTATTTATGAATGTGGAACATTAAGGCAAAAATGCCTAGAACCAAAGTCATAATGTATCCTTCTGTATAGTAGTATATTTGGTTGTCTTGGTTCCTGCTTGTAATAAAATATAATTACAAGACAGGAGTAAATAAAAGCAAACACCAGAGTTTTCATTTACTGAAAATAGAAATTGTTAACTCCCAACCTCTCCTTCACTCCCTCCCTTGAAAACACTTTTTTTCCCTCTCTTTTATTAAGTAAGAGAAGAGAGAAAGTAAATAGATTAGGTATTTCGAGATAATTATCAGATGGTTCACAATGGTAAGAAAAGATTAAAAGTTTGATGCTTTGCTAGTAAATAGTTTGATCAAGTTAAAAAAATTTGAGTCCATATATTTTGAACTTTTTTGGTAGTCTTGTAGCTACCAATTTCTACCAAATTATAAATTACCACACTTACTATAAGGGGTTAAATAAATGACATACACTGTGCTTCTCACTTGGATTTATTTTAAGATATGGTTCAAAGCAGAACCTTATATTAAGATAATAGCTATTCATATCAGAGGTGATGAGATAATCAGATAATCACCAAAGAAGTACAATATTAAATACAAGGGGAACCCCCAAATCCAAGAATTTATTTATAAAACAGTGTGTATTTATTTTTACATGTTTAAGCTGCAGTCGCCTTCAAAGTACTTTCCGTTTGATAAAATGCACCTATTGAGTCGCTTTTTCCACTGCTCAAAATATTAGTTCTTCTGCTGTTTTTTCTTTCACCTTTTCTACATGGGCAAAACATTTCCCTTTGAGGTTTTTCATTCACGTAAACAGACAAAAAAAAAAGTTGCTTGGGGAAAGATTGGTGAATAGGGTAGGTAGGGTATTGGGGTCCTGCTGTTCTTAGTCAAAAGCTGCTGAACACAGCATGGTGTAGGCAACCATTCTTCATGAAATGGGCAAATTCACTGAAAGAATCTCCAAAACAAACAAACAAACAAACAAACTCAGTGAAGCCAAATGCAGCCTCTCAAAGCAACACACTAGCTGGAACATTGATGGCGATGGATTCCAAGAACACTTACCTACCTAGCAGAGTAAGCCTGTACTACAAGAAGCCTGCCCGTCAAAAGATAATTCTGTCTATATTATTTTGTTTTGTTTCTTGATCCTTTCTCATATAACATGAAATCTTTGACCAGGTCTCTCACCAAAACAAAGAAAGTTTATTTTCTGAAATTAAAACTGATAATAATAATAATAATAAATATAATAAAGAGATCAACTATCCACATTCCACCCTATAGTTACTATATTACTAATGAGGCTACATTGTATTCTAAAGTATCAAAGTATCTTGTCACCTTTTCTTCAAGACATGATTTCAATATCAAAATAGTTTACTTCTAATTATAAAGTGTCAGGTATGAAATAGTGATATTTTTGAGATGCAATAAAAGCTATTGAGAGCTAAGAATGTATTTGGTCAATCTGTGTAAAAGAGAAAAAGCAGTACCTGGGATGCATTTAGAAATGGTTTGTGGGAATCTATATTTTTATTTTATTTTAATTTTTTCTGATAATCATTTATTACCTTTCCTCAACCACTTATTTCAATGTCTTTTCTGTGGACACTGAATTCACAAATTCATCATTCTTTTTTTTCCACAATGGTCTACCATGGTCCTTTGTGAGATTCTGGGTTGAAAGACTGTATATTAGAATTTCACTGATCACTTGGAGGATTTTGAGTTTTGTGTTTGTCTAACACTTTCTTGACAAATAACTGCCTTTCTTATGTACATGAATAAATAAAAACCACTACGTTAGGAAGAAAATAGTCTGCTTTATATGATGTTAAAATCAGGTTTAAACTCGAACTTTAAAAAACAACTGTAAATCTTTAATAGTTTGCAAATTGTGTTAAATATTTAAGGGAAAAAAGCCTAGTTTCAAATTTGTAGCATACTCTATATATCAATGATATCAGAATAATTTGTTAAAAAAAGAAATGTTATGGTCCGGGGCAGTTATATATGACAATTTATTCACTGATTAACATTCTTGATTTTATATCAATAAAGAAAGTGTCTTAGAACAGTATTCCTGGAACACTGAATTTAAAGAGTGCATTTCAAATGGATAAAGCCATTGGTCTTTTATCCAGAAATAATTAATGACAAATTGAAGAACCATTATAACCCAAATAGAATATAACCATAAAGGCAAAAACATAAGAATTTGTTTTATCAGAAAAACGAATAAATATATTTTACCATAGCATATCTTATTTAATGAAACATTTGTCTATGCTCCAAACAACAAAACAAAACAAAAATACATTCAAAGATAATATGGAACATTAGGTTTGTTTCTAGTTGTTGTAACTGTTACAACATAGTAGCTGTTCACATGAAAACTGACACCAGATTAAAAAGGAACAAAATTATAATACTATATTTTGGACATAAATACTAATGTAGATATTATTGTGTATAATATTTTAGGAATGGGGAATGATTCTAGAGAACGTGCATCAACAGGGCTTGAATTTTTACATTAGAAAAATTTGTTAAAATTTTTTTTGTAAAGACAGAGTCTTGTTATATTGCCCAGGCTGGCTAAAATTCCTGGCCTTAAGCGATCCTCTCACCTTGACCTCCCAAAGCTATGGAATCACAGGCATGAATCACCATGCCAAACCAGATATATTTTTATGTATGTCCATCATCTTTATATAAGAAGTTCCCAAAGGTTTATACTTTAGTCAGATATTTGGAATTCTTTTGAATGTAAAATTTAGTTTGCCTAGACATTTAAGACTGTAACAATATTTTGAAATCTGTGATTTATATAAGTATTCAGATTAGAGTTAGCATTTTATTTAAGCATTTTTTTAATTAATTATTTTTTTTAAGGAACAGTCCTCAGTCCTACTAAAGAGAGCAGCGCATGGATTGACCTTAAGTTCAAAATGCAAACTTACAAGAGTTTATGATAAATATATTTTTAAAATACTGTAACAAGTTGATTAATGTTGAAAATGATGTTTAAGAATATTGTGAGATCTCAACATTAGTTTTTCCAGCTGGACTCTTCCTAGTCAAGGGCTGAATCAATATTTCATTTAGTGAAAACTTCCTGGTGAATATTCTGTCACTTAAGAAGCTCTATTAATCATTAATGAATAAAACAAATTCCCAAAGGAAATTTCAAACTGAGTTTGTGGATTAAGTTTTAAAAAGAGATTTTTTAGTACATCAGTTTTGGCCGTGTTATCACTGGCTAGACATGAAAGTAAGAAGCCATTTGGGAAAATCTATAACTAATCCTTTTGTTGGTATCAAGAGGTTATGTAAAGTTCATTGGAACACACTGTTTAAAGTCTGAGTTGATCCTTTGATTAATAAATCTATATTTTATAGATTCTAGATTTTAAACCCCTTAGACAAATGAATCTCTTAAAATAATAAAGGTTACAATAGGCCAACTGATCTAAATGAAATTTTATAGACAAGATTTTCAAGTTGGAATTACTCTAGTCATGTAAAGTTCATTTAAACATAGAAATTACGATAGTCAAATATTGTTTATATCTATAATATAAGCACTTTATATTTTCATTATTTCTCATTAAATGCTTTCTTTAAAACTGTGATATATGTATACTTAGAAAAAGCAGTAAAATGTGGATATTTACCTTAATAAATTTATAATTATTTATATTAATTTATTTTACCACACACGTTTTATTTAATAAAAAAATATTTATACTCTATGCAAGGAATATAAAAAATAAATACATGTGAACTTTATTTGGGACATTAAATTTGTTTTTAGTTATTGTTACTTGCAATGTGCTAGTTGTTTGGATGGAAAATGACACCAGATTAGTAAGAGAATTAATGTCCTTCTTGCCCAACAATACCTAATACAAAAATCATGATATTTAAAGAGCTTGCTCTGAGTAATGAGCAAAACTAATGATTTTTATTAGTCACACAGACTTGGCCCATATAGTTACTAGAAAAATTAAAATATTTATCGAAGACATAGCTTATCAGATATTTTCATTATAAATAATATCATTATACTCTTCTTTTAGTATAAGAAGCTTCACCGTAACATCTGGCTTCTAAAAATGAGGACCTCAAGTTTAGGGATTAGTAGTGCTTTAAGCCCCAATGTAAGAGAAGCACAGCCCCAGAACTTAAGTACAGCTAAACAGAGATCTTGATTGCCTTTATTCCAAATGAGGAAGTCCTTCATCCAGCAGGCAAAAGGTCTAGAAATATATTCAGGTGGTCTTTTCACACACACACACAAATCCTTTAAATATTGTGAATTGTGCTGTGATGAACATGCAGCTGCAGGTGTCTTTGTTACACAACACCCTCTATGCCTTAGGGTAGATACCTAGTAGTGGAATTGCTGGATCAAATGGTAAATCTTCTTTTAGTTCTTTGAGTCATCTCCATACCGTTTTCCATAGTGGTTGTACTAATTTACATTCCCAACAACAGTGTATAAAAATCTTCCCTTTTCTCCACATGCAGTTGCAATTTCTGATTACTTTATGATTTGACATTAAGAGTAGACATTTCCTCTAGTTGTATATCCTAGAGATCAGTTTCTCAGGAAACAGGGAATCTGAAAACTGCTACAGTACTTTGGAAGTTCAAAATTCCAGTTTCAGAACTCTTGATATTGATAATTACCGTGAATTTGCCATAACACCAGTTGTTGATTTATAAGGAATAACAATTTCTAATTGCTAAAGTAAAATTAAATAAATTCAATAGAAAAATTAGGGGAGTACAAACATGCATTTCTTCAAGGTTTATACTTTATAATGTTATTAAGTACTGTAATGTAGCTCTTCAACAAATATTTTGGGGTATCTATCACATACAAGGGACTGTGCTGGTACTCTTCTTCATGCTCCAGAGTTTGTGTCCAAGTTCTGATTAGCAACTCCACTACTGAGTCTGCTTAAATTAAACAGGCTGAACCCACATCAGATGTAAACAAGAAATACTGGCAGAAGCAGTTGCCTTTGCCCTGATTTGGTTTCCCTGCAAAGTGAGGCCATGTCCAGGAAAACCTTGGCTGTGTCAACTTCAGAGAAGTATGAAATATCTTACAGAAGCATTGAAAGTCTGGTTATGTTTAATATTGCTATATCTGACCTAATCCCCCTATAGAACAAGCTAGCAATGCCTGGTGACTGTTCCTACTCTTGTCTGAGGTCACAGCAAACCTCTGACACTTTGTCTTCAAGTGAATTGGTTTTCTGGGTTTTTTTAATTAGTCTTTGGTTAAGAAAATCCCAACATTTTTACCAAGCCAAACACATCTGTGTAATTTACTACTTATTGATAACTTGTATATTACAGATGAGTTATTATCTTTGCCCAGAAAGTTTATTTTTCTTTCTTTCTTATTTAAAGTTCAGCTTCCACATAAGTTTCTAGTATCACATTCTGTTTCTTAGGAAAAGCCCGGCACGTTTCTATGTATTTTAGAACAGAATTTGTCAACTTACAGTTTAGAAATGTAAATTCCAAGTGTACTTTAAGATGTGAAGCAAATGGGAAAGTGTATAACTTAGTAGAATGGTTCTCAAAGTGTATCCCCTGACAAACACCATTCATTATTACCTGAAAACTTGTTAGAAATGCAAAATTTTGACAATATCTAGATCACTGAGTCAGAAACTTGGAAATGGTGCACAGTAATATGTGTTTTAACAAGCCCTTTGAGTTACTCTGATTCACACTAAAGTTTGGAAACTACTGTGGTGTTTTTAAACAGACATCCTATCCCTGTTTCACACTATGTAACCCTGGACAAGTAACTTAATATTTCTATGTCTCTAAATCCTAAGTGGTAAAATGAGGATAATTATCCCATGGGATGGTAATGAGAATGAATTGTATAATACACATAATTTGTTAAGAACACTTCCTAGAACATAGTAAGCACCCGAAAGTCTACTGTTCTTCATGACTACATTTATCTACCTAACTATATATGAGTTCTTATTCATTCACTAGATATTTAGTGGACTCCTACTATATATACTGTCAAGTGTCCTAACATGTTAGACATTACAAAGGAAATTTTAATGTAACCCCTAATTTCAAGACATTTCTATAGTCATGATAAGGATATAAAATGTATGCATAGAAATGATAACCATGAAATAAATAATTATTATAAACATAAATAGAGCACTGGCTTTGTCCTCAACATTGTAGTTATTTAACCCATACAATATGTCTAATGGAATATGTACATAACCTAGTATCCCCATTTCAAAGTTGAGGGAAATCAGTTGCAAAAAGGCTAAATAACTTGCCCAAAGTTACATAGCTAGCAAGTGGAAGAGATGGGAAACAATAACTGCAGTCTGACTCCAGTATCTGCACTCTTAACTCTGAGGCTGGACTTTGTGGGGGAAAAATACAGAAAAGAAGCTGTATTTGTATATGTTGGCAGGGGGAAGGAAGGAGTCTATATGAGGATTAAACACAATATGAGAAGCCGGGCTCGGTGGCTCAGCCTGTAATCCCGTGCCTTTGGGAGGCTGAGGTGAATGGATTGCCTGAGCCCGCAGGTTCGAGACCTGCCTGGGCAGCGAGACCTCATCTCTACAATAAATCAAAAAATCAGCTGGGCGTGGTAGCGCATGCCTGTAATTCCGGCTACTTGGAAGGCTGAGGCGGAAGGATCGCCAGAGTCCAGCAGGTCGAGGCTGCGGTGGCCGGGAGCGGTCACTGCACTCCCATCTGGGCGACAGAGTGAGACTCCAACTCAAAAAAAAAAAACGCAATATGAGTATGTAAATTAAAATAGCTTTTGTAAATAGTTCTCATGTGTCAAAGAAAATTACAGAAAATATGAGCATAATTAGGAGAGGGATTTAAAATGTTAAAAAGATATAAATGAAGTTTTTATAGATGAAAAACATATCCTCAATCTGAAATGAAAAAAAATTATCAAGATGGGATTAACATTAGAGTAGATACTTGAGGGAAAAAAAATCAAAGAACCTGAAAACATAGCAATAGAAACTATTTGGAGTGAAGCACAGAAAGAATAAAAATAAGTAAAATAATAGAGCAGCAGCAACTTCTGGAATAATTCAAGTGGTCACATAATAATTGAAATGCTAGTAGAACAGAATCATTAGTTTAAAAAAACAGAAAAGAAAATCTAAAAAATAATGGCCAAATTTTATGAAACGTATACATCTACAGATCCAAGAGGTTCCATAAATCCTTAGTAGAGAAAACCTAAATAAAACTGTACCAAAGCGCATTACAACCAAATTACTGTAAACCAGTGATGAAGGGCAAATCTTAAAATCTGATTCAAAGACTGAGAAACAAAGAAAAGAATATCAACAGGCTTTTCACCAGAAACAATGATAACCATAAGACAGAAGACTTGTTTCTAAAGTATGAGAGGAGTGGAATGACTGCAGAAGGGATTGAGATGAATCTTTTAGGTGATAAAAATGTTCAATATCTTGATTGTAGTTGTTTTTACAAAATATTCATACTTATAAACAAAAGTTATGAAATACATGTAAGTTATCACACAATAACTATCAAAAAGAAAATGCTGGTCAACCTGGGGGAAATAGTGTTATATTATGAGCAATAAAAATTTTTAAAGAAGATCCTTTGATAAAAACTATGAAATAATTTTGTAATTTTATTTTGAAATTATTTGTATTTTTAACACAAAAAAATATTTTCTTGCTTTACATCTAAACACTACACTATTCTAAAGAGAGGCATAACTTCATTTATGCTTACAACACAAACTTTTTAACAAACTCCAACTTTTTATTTTAAGAAAATAAAACCAAATTACTGTCAGGAAGGAAACAATTTAAATAGTAAGCTGTGTGATTTAGATCAGGAATCACCAACTCCCAACCCAGAGACCAGTCCAAGACCATGGCTATTAGGAACTAGGCCACAAGGCAGGAGTTGAGCGGCTGATGATCCAATGAAACTTCATTTGTATTTATAATTGCTCTCCATTGCATGCATTACCACCTGAAATCCACCTGCTGTTAGATCAGCAGCGGCATTAGATTCTCATAGAAGTGCAAACCCTATTGTGAACTGCAAATGAAAGGGATCCAGGTTGTGCCCTCCTTTTGAGAATCTAATGCCCGATGATCTGAGGTGGTGATGAGGGAGTGGCTGCAAATACAGATGAACAATAGCAGTAAGGTTTGACTGCATATTCCTTCTCCCTCCACCTGTGGAAAAATTGTTTTCCATCAAACTAGTCCTTGATCCCAGAAAGGCTGGAGACTGCTGATTTAGATGACTCACAAAAAATAATTCTCAACAAATGTATTTTCTATAAATGCAAATCCCAAGTTAATATATCACAGTAAAATTGTCAGTCAATTGGGTCACAATTATGATTTTATTTATTTTAGTTCATACATGTGCAAAACAATTATTTTAGGCTGAAGATATTTTTAAAACTATTTTTACAAAACCTTTTCCTTTTTGAATAACTTTGAAATTTTTAAATTAATTTTCCCCAACTAAATTATTATTCATGAAACAATTTTTATCAAGCTGTGTTTTCTGCAACATAATAAAGGATGTCCATGGGGTGTAACAATGCTTCCTTACCTCCAGTTTATGTCTTGTAGAAGTGGGTTCCCAGTGAGAGACAACTCACGGAGAGAATAACATGCATCAAACCATTTTATGGCACTTGTGAGATCTACCGAAAATAAATAAAATCATTTAGAAAGACATCATAAATTTAGAAAAAAAAATCACAAATCAGTGGCTGTTTTATTTATTGGTTAGCTGTTAAAGAAAATAAACATTTGTATTTCTTTGGCAAACATTATATGCTTTTTAAGGAAGAATGCACAGCTAAGAACACAGACTATAGTCAGGATTATGTTTCTATCATTTAGCAGTTATGTGAACATATGCAATTGCACTTTACAACTCAAGATCATACCTATCTCACAGAGTGAGAATTAAACAAGATAATTTATATAAAGAACTTAGATTCATTTGTGCTGGATTGTAAACATAAACTCCAAAGAAGTTAAATCTAAAGTAAGAATAGGTGGCAAAATTAAAAATATAACTAAATATGATTACAGGGATTTTAACCTTTCAAAAGTAAATATAGTAGGTAAATCTAGAGTACATTACAGATAAATTTATATTGAATTGTTTTCCCACAGAAAATAACTTAGAAATGCACAATATATGTATATATGAAACACCTGTTTTCAAGCCTTACTATGAGAAAAGGGAAATACACAATATAAACTTACAATCACTCTATGATCACAGTGGTTTTCTATTCAAAGACTTGTTACTATTAATATCTCTGAGTGGAAGAGGAGTTCCAGCATAGAGGCTATTTTGCTGAGCTAAGGAGGCAAAGATTCTTGGGGAAGATGGTGGTTGAGCCAGTTGGACGGTACATTCCCTGTGTGAGTAAGTGTATGGATGAATTTGAGTGTGTGTCTGTGAATAATTGGCCATGTGTGTGGCTGGCTGAGTGGGGACTAGGGAGCAAGTAGCCAGGGCTCTCTGGTGAAGTGGCTGTTGCTTCAGCTGCTCTGCTTGGACCCTAGTGCTTCTCAGGGCACAGAAGCCAAGTGCCATTTTCTAAAATCAACAAAGCCCTTGCTGAAAAGAAGCTACCAGGAGTGACTGCAGCATTGACTCCAACTCTGCCCCACCACTACAGCACCAAAATGGGCACTGGCAGCAAGGGCCATGGGAAGAGCTCAATGAGGGAGCCAGAGGCAGAGTCCTACTGGAGAAGACAAAACAGGCACCTCACTGCCATCTTGAAAGCAGGGTAGGGAAGTGCTCCAGCAGCTCACTATGGAGCAACAGATCTGCTCTCTGTGATTGGTGGGTTAACTACTCCAGGGTTAATCATAACCAGAGGGAATATCCCAAACACCCAAACTTTAGAGGGACAGGATGAGCGCAGTTTCAGATGCCCCATCCCCTACCCTAACCAAGCCAAGGGACAAAGGGTACAAGATGAAAAAGATGAGGAAGACTCCCCCAAGATATCAGCAGTGAGCCCCTGGCTGACCCAACCTCCTCCCTAGCAATCCTCTGCATGTCAGACCCACATAGCTGGGACACAACTGAGAGGAAGTAACCCAGGTGGAGCCTGGATGGCAGCCATGCTATGAGAATTCTACTCTGGGATAAGCCTGGCTAGGGCACTAGCCACCAACACTGGGGGAGTAGACAATTCTGCACCTCCCTATCGGAGGATATTCCTCCTGACCATATGAAAGCAGGAGGGGAGGACCGACACCCCACCCATCTCTACCATCGCCTCCACCTCCCATGGGCTGTGTGCTGGGTAGATTGTGAACAACCCCACAGCCCTGAAGAGCTTACCTGTGAGCAGCAGAGAATAATTACAGAACTTACCTGTGAGCAGCAGAGAATAATTATAGAACGTACCAAAAGAGGACACTTTGTGCTCAGAAAATTTTACATTTTTTTCTCTTCATCTTTTTTCTGTGTATGTATTTAAATGTTCATTTTTTATCTCTTTCTTTTTTGCTTTTGCTGTTCTTCTTCATTTGTTTTTGTTTAGTGTTTATGTATGAATATGTGTGTAAGAGTTCAATTTGCATTCCCCCACCCTTTTTTTCTTTCTTCTTTCATTTTTGTTTTCTGTATGTTTGTGAGTGTTTCACCACTCATATTTTGGTTATTCCTTTTTGTTCTTTTGTTTTGGTTTAGTGTGTGTGAATGTGTGTGTGAGGGTTCGATTTGTGTTCCCCCCACATTCTACTTCTTTTATTTTATTTTTTGTGTGTGTGTACATGTGTGTGTGTTTTCAGTTTTCCTGTTTTTAGTGTTTTTTTCTGTTTGTTTTTGTTTTTATCTTATTTTGTTTTTCTTTGTTTTTCAATTTTTTAAATTATTTTTTCCATTCTATTAAATTCTACTTTTCTCTGTTCTCCTTATTGTTGCTACTTTATCTTGGACTTGGGGGTACACATATATATCCAGTGCATCATCATATAGGGTGGAGGTAGGTATCGGGTCTCAGGGAACCTATATCCCAGTCAGTGAACATTGCGACTTGCAAGTAATTTCTGAATCCCATCTTCCCATCCTCTACCTAATTTGACTCTTAAAACTACAAGAGGCAACTTTGTTTCCCACCCTCAGCCCTGTTTCAAATTAGAACTAATTTGGAGGCCCTGATAAAGGAAGAATAGAGGGCTAAGCAAACAAGAGAAGTGAAAGTTCCTCCCACCACCATTGAATAATGGAATTAAGTAGAAAAGAGAGAGATCTAACACAAATGAGGAAAAATCAACAGAAGAACACAGATAACTCCCAGTGTATAAAAGTGACAACACCTGAAAAATTAGGTCTCTGAAAAATTAGATCTCAGAGTCTAAACAATGGATACCACCAATAATCAGCCCCAGAATAACACAGGGATTAGGAAACATGGAAAGAGTGAATATGACTCAGGGAAGAAAAGATGGAACACTGAAAGAACCTGTAACAGAAATGCTGACCATAAAAACTTCATCCAGGAAATAAATAAGCTGACAAACATGAAAAGAAGAATTAACCAAGCAGAAGAATAAATCTCAGAGCCTGAAGACCAAAATATAGAATTAATCCAATCTGTCAAAAATATAGAAAGAAAACTCAGAAAAAAAGAACAAAGCCTCCAAGAGCTGTGTAATTATAATGAGAAGCCGAATTTAAACCTGATTGATATCCCAGAAACAGAAAGAGAAATGGAGAACATCTTAGAACAAGTATTCCAGGAGGTTATCCAAGAAAACTATCCTCATCTCACCAGACATGCAACCATCCAAGCACAAGAGATTCAGAGTAACCTCATAAGACATCAAATGAGAAAACCAACCCCTAGACATAGGGATTACACATAGTAATTTGTCTGCACAAAGTTGGTATAAAAGAAAAAGTCATAAAGGCGGAGAGAAAGAAAGGTCAAACTACTGGGGAAGACAAACAAACAAACAAACAAACAAACAAACAAAACAGCAGTATTTATTGGAAGAAACACTACAACCTAGAAGAGAATGGAGTACAATTTTCAAAGTCCTCAAAAATAAACAATTTCAACCAAGAATTTACTACCCAGCCAAGCTCAGTTTCATCAGTGATGGAGAATTAAGATCCTTCAGAGACATCCAAGTCCCAAGAGATTATGCTGCCTCCAGGCAAGCTGCACAAGTGATGCTCAAGAAGATATTAAGCACAGAAGAAAAGAAAAAAAGAATGACCATGTAGTTCACAAAAGTACAGGAAAACATAAAACCAAAAGAGCACAAAAAACATGAGAAAAATTTAAAACACACATATATCAATGCAAAAGTAAAAAAACAAAAAAACAGCCTTATAAGAGCCTCATCACAGAGATAAACTCTCACATTTCAATAATCACCCTGAACGTCAATGGACTAAATACACCACTCAAAAGACAAAAAATGGCAAACTGGATTCTAAAAAAAGCACAATCCAACAATACGCTGCCTCCAGGATACACATTTCATTACAAAGAACACCCATAGACTTAAAGTTATAGGATGGAAAATAAACATTCAGGTAAATGGGAAACAAAAAAGGCAGTAATCACAATTTTAATGTTAGACAAAACAGCCTTCAAGCTATCATAAATCATAAAAGAGATAGAAGAACACTACATAATGGTAAAAGGTTAAATCCATCAACAAGAAATACCCATTCTAAACATATATGCAGCCAACACTGGAGCACCAGATTTTATAAAGCAACTGCTAAGTAAACTTAAAAAAAAAGATATTGACTCTAACACTATCATAGCTGGACACTAAATACCCCACTAACAACTCTAGACAGATCATCAAGAAAAAAAACAACAACAAGGTGCTCTGGAACCTCAACTTGAAGCTTGATGAAATGGACTTAACAGATACCTACAGAAAACTCCACCCAACAACCATGGAATACACATTCTACTCATCACCACATAGAACATACTCTAAGATCAGCCACATGCTTAAGCATAAACAAATTTCATAAGACCGAAATACTGCCATACACCTTCTCAGATCACAGTGGAATAAAAATAAATATTACCACTAACAAGATCCACCCAAAATATACAAAGACATGAACACTACACAGAATGATTCTGAATAACTGAGTCAACACAGAAATCAAAACAAAAATTAAAAGATTCTTGGAAACAAATGAAAAAAGGACATATCTTACCAAAACCTCTGGGATGCCATGAAATCAAGGCTAAGAGGGGAATTTATAACTCTACATAAACACATACACGCACAGCAAGAAAATATAAATATCACGAGTTAATGGCCTAACAAATCATCTAAAGAAGCTGGAAAGGCAAGACCACCAAAACCCTGATTTCAGCAGAATAATCCAGATCACCAAAGTGAAAACTCAAATATAGGACATAGGAGACAAAAATATTATTTTTGTAAAAAAATCAATGAAAAAAAAAAGCTGGTTCTTTGAGAGAATAAACAAGATTGATAGATCACTAACCAGACTGACCAAGAAAAACATAGAAAAAGCCCTAGTAAACACAATTAGAAATGCAAAAGATCAAGTCACAACTGACCATGAAGAACTATAAAAGATTATCAAAGATTACCAGCACACTTGTATGGAAACAAACTCAAAAATCTAAATAAAATGGAGAATTTTCTGTCCTCACACAACCTCCCAAGGTTGAAACCAGAAAATTGAGACCCTAAATAGACTAATAACAACCCAAGAAACTGACTTCATCATAAGAAAACTCTTACAATAAAAAGCCCTGTATCAGACAGCTTTCCAGCAGAATTCTACAAAACATACAAGGAGAAGTGGAGACCTATTCTACAGAAGGTATTCCAAGCAATTTAGGAAGATGGAACTCTCCCCAAAATATTTTATGAAGCTAACATCACAGTGATACACAAACTGGGTAAAGACCCAACAAATAAAGAGAACAACAGGCCAACATCCCTGATGAACATAGATGCAATTATTCTCAAGAAGAGAATCATATCCAACAACAAATTTCAAAATCCATCTACTATGACCAAGTAGGCTTCATCACTGGGATGTAGGAATGGTTCAACATCCACGAGACCATAAATGTAATTCAATACATCAACAGATGTAAAAATAAGAACCACATAATTATATCATTAGATGCAGTAAAAATTTTTGTCAAAATCTAAGAATCCCTTCTAGATAAAAATTCTTGAACACCTGGGCATACAGAGAACATATCTCAAAGTAGTAAGAGCCATCTACAATAAACCCACAGCCAACATATTGCTAAATGGAGAGACACTGGAAGCATTTCCCCTGAAAACCAGAACAAGACATGGCTTCCTAGTCTTATTCCTCTTCTTCAACATAGTATTGGAAGTTCTAGGTAGAGAAATCAGATAAGAGAAGGAAAATCAGAGATCTCCAAATAGGAAAAGAGGGAGTTATACCTCTTTGCTGACAATATGACCTTGAAAACTCAAGCTAATCTATCAAAAACCTCCTTGCATGATAAAGACTTTGGCAAAGTCTCAGGGTACAAAATTCAATGTGCAAAAGACAGTCACATTTGTATACACCAAGAACAAACAGGCAAAGAACCAAATAAAAAGCACAATCCCATTCACGAAGCCACAAAAACATGAAATACCTCAGCATCTTCCTAACCAGAGAGGTCCAAGAACTTTACAATGAACTCTATGAAACACTGCTCAAAGAAATCCAAGAAGACACAAATAGGAAAATATTCCATGCTCATTGATTGGAAAAATCAGCATTGTTAAGATGTCCATCCTACCCAAGATAATCTACAGATTCAACATAATATCCATTAAATTACCAACATTATTCTTCTCAGACCTGGAAATGACAATTCAGAAAGTCATATGGCAACATAATTGACCACTAATAGCCAAAACAATTCTCAACAAAAGAAACAAATTTGGGACTTCAAGCAAGATGGTGACAGCATAAAGACTCTTGCTTTCCTCCTGACAGCTGCACCAGTTCAAAACCTAGAGGCCCTCAGTCCCATGCACCACTTGGCTCCAGCACTCCCACGGCTGCTCCATCCAGGCGACCCTGGACTCCCGGCCATGTGGAGCTCTGGGCTCTCTCCTCACCCGGTCCCAAACCACTGCCACCTGTGGAGGCCCTTGGCTCCCACCCATGGAGCTATAGGCTCCCTCACTGGCTGCACTGCACTGCCTGGCATCCAGCTGCCATCGCCTGTGGAGGCCCTCAGCTACCATCTTGTACAGCTCTGGGCTCCCTCCCTGGCTACATCACCCCACCCTGCCCAAAGCAGCAGCTGCCCTGCCCAGGGAGGCCCTCAGCTCCTGACCCCGTGGAGCTCCAGGCTGCCTCCCTGGCAGCACTGCCCCACTCAGCCTCAAGCTGCTGCCACCCGGAGAGGCCCTCAGCTCCCGGCCCTTTGGAGCTCTGGGCTCCGTCCCTGACTGCAGCACCCCACACGCCCCCAAGCAGCCACCGCCCATGGAGGCCCTCAGATCTCACCTCTCGGAGCTCCGGGCTCCTTCCTTCGCTGCAGAGAACTGCCCCACAAGACCCCAATCCGCTGCCATCCAAGGAGGCCCTCAGCTCCTGCCCCACAGAGCTCCAGCTCCCTCCCCAGCTGAAGATCCCATCCCACTCCAAGCTGCCACCTCTCACGGAGGCCCTCAGCTGCCACCCCACAGAGCTCCAGACTCCCTTCCTGGCTGAAGTGCCCTGCCCTAAGCCGCCACCACCCGCAGAGACTCTCAGCTCTCGCCCTGCGGAGCTCCAGGATCGCTCCCTGGCTGAAGCTTCCCACTTCGCTCAAGCTACAGCCACCTGCGGAAGCCCTCGGCTCCTGCTCTGTGGAACTCCAGGTTGCCTCCCTGGCTGAACTGCCCCACCCAACCCCAAGCCATCATCCACAGAGGCCCTCAGCTCCCACCCTGTGGAGCTCCGGGATCCCTCCCTGGCTGCAGCGCCCCTCCCCGCCCCAAGCCACCACCGCCCTCGCCCTCGGTGCCTAACACTCAGAGCTCCATGCTCCCTCCCCAGCTGCAGCGCCCCACCCTGCTGCAAGTCTCCACTGCCCAGGGAGACCTGCGGCTCCCTCCCTGTGGGTCTCCAGGCTCCCATGTCAACTGTACCACCCCGCCCCCAGCCACCCTGCACTTTTCTGACCAGCAACACCTGGCAGTCTCACATTCCACCTCCCCCAACTTGCCCCTGGCCACAGTGGGACCAAAGAACAGCTGGAGCTCTGAGGCCAGGCAGAGACCTGCATTGCACCAAAAGCTCCGTCCTGCTCTGCGCAGCCTCCAGCTTAGGACCTAAGAACAAAGAAAGAAAAGGAGGCCCAAGCCATATGTGACATGCCAACCTGCAGCACCCAGCTGTATTGCACTCTGCCTCCCCCAGCTGGACCCGGCTGCAGTAGAACCAGAGATTATCTGGAGCTCCAAGACCAGGCAGAGACCTGCATTGCCCCGCCAATCTCCACCCAACTCTGCCCAGCCTCGAACTTGGAATCTAAGACCTCATTTGTGCAAAGGAATAGTACATCATAAGAAGATTGGTCAGCTTGTGTCTGTATGATTGTATGTCCTAGCTTTTTTGTTGTTGTCATTGTTGTTGTTTGTTTGTTTTCTCTTACTCATACCTGCCTTTGGTTCTATTTTCATTTGTTAGCTGGTATCTTTGTCTGTTTTCCCTCTTACTCTTCTCTCTCTACACCTTCTGCTTCTTCCCACCCCACCCCCACCATTCTATTTCTTTCCTTTTTCTTACCTCATTTTCCTTTCTGGGAGCAAACCTATATTCCCACTGCATGGACAGATTACAAGGCAGTGGGAAGCAGGTTCCAGTGTAACCATACACCTATCCTATCCCAGTGGACACTGGGATCTGCAGATAGATTTTGAATCACAGCTCCCCCCTCAAATAAATATCAAAACTGCAAAAGGTATAGCCGCCAACCCACAGTCCAGCTTCAGAATTGAACAAAGCCAGAGGATTCACACAAGGAAGAATAGGAGATTTAGCAAACAGAAGTAAAAGCAACCCTGCCACCCCTGAACATCAGATTTAAAGAAGATGGGGAAAAAAGGAAAAAGTGGGGAGGAAAATCTACACAAATGAAGAAAAACCAAAAGAAGAATATAGGTCTCACACAGACCCCTGGGAGATCAGATAATGAGAAAACAGACTTAGGAATGCAAACAATGAAGAGCCCTCAGAATGTCTGGTCACATACTACAAACCCAGACATCAAGACATTAATAGAGAAAATAAAAAGAATTGTGAAGAGACAAGAGGAAAATAGGACACAGTTGATAACTGAGATAACAGCAGTAAATAATACTGTGATGGAAATAAATAACAAACTAATAAGCATGGAAAGAAGAATTAGCCAAGCAAAAGACAGAATCTCAGAACTTGAAGACCAAAATATAGAACTAAACCAAACTGTCAAAAACATAGAAAAGAAGCATAAAAAGACAGAATAAAACCTTCAAGAGATGAGCAATTACTTCAAGAGAATGAACCTAAGAGTAATTGGACTTCCTGAGGTAGAAACAGAGATAGAGACCACCCTGGAACAAACATTCCATGAAATTATTCAAGAAAACTTCCCTCACCTCATCAGTGATGTGAAAATTGAAACACAAGAGATTCAGAGAACCCCTACAAGACAACAAATGAGAAGACCAACTCCTAGACACATAATAATTTGCCTGAACAAAGTAGGTATAAAAGAAAAAAATCATAAAAGCAGCAAGAGAAAAAAGGTCAGACTACCTACCAGGGAAGACCAATCAGAATAGCAGCAGATTTATCTACAGAAACACTTCAAGCTAGGAGAGCTTGGAGCCCAATATTCAAAGTTCTCAAATATAAACAATTTCAACTAAGAATAACCTACACAGCCATGCTAAGCTTCATCAGTGAGGGGGAATTAAAATCTTTTCCAGATATCCAATTCCTAAGAAACTTCACTTCCTGCAGACCACCTCTACAAGAAACTCTTTAAAAAGTATTAAACACAGAAGAAAAGGGAAAAAGAACAACAATGTTCTTCACAAGAGTACAGGAAAAAGATTGAAAACACACATAAACCAACTCAAAAAATCAAAAGAAAGACAACAAACAAACAAGTACAATAACAACTCTATAAGAACCTCATGACAAAGATAAATCCTCACATTTCAATAATTAGCCTGAATGTGAATGGACTAAATGCACCACTGAAAAGACATAGAATGGCAAAATGAATAAAATATCATGAGGTAACAATATATTATCTCCAAGAGACTCATTTCACCAGAAAGGACACTCACAGACTCAAAGTAAGAGGATGGGAAACAAAATTTCAGGCAAATGGAACACAAAAGAAAGTTGGAGTTGCAATCTTAATCTCAGACAAAATACCTTTTAAGCTATCAAAAATTAAAGAAGATGAAGAAGGGCACTATATAATGATAAAAGGTTCAATCCATCAACAAGAAATATCCATCCTAAACATATATGCAACTAACATAGAAGCACCAACCTTCATAAAGCAGCTTCTAGGCAAATTTTAAAAAGAGATAGACTCTAAAACTATCATAGCTGGGGACTTTAACACCCCACTCACAACCCTAGACGATCATCAAGACAAAAAATCAGCAAGGAGACCCAGAACCTCAATGAGACTCTTGAACAAATGGACTTAATTGATACCTACAGAATACTACACCCAACGACCACAGAATATACATTCTACTCATTACCACATGGAACATACTTCAAGATTGACCACATCATTGGCCATAAATCAAACATAAACAAATTTCATAAGATTGAAATCTTGCTGTGCACTTTTCAGACCACAGTGGAATAAAAATGAATATCAACACCAACAAAGTTCCCCTAAAACCCATAAAGACATGGAAACTAAACAGTATGATGCTAAGCAACTCCTGGGTCAACAGTGAAATCAAAACAGAGATTAAAAGGTACCTGGAATCAAATGAAAATGAAGAAACATCTTACTAAAACCTCTGGAATGCCATAAAATCAGTAGTAAGAGGGGAATTCATATCTTTACACACATGAAGAAAATTGAAAGATCACAAGTTAACAGCCTAACAAGTCACCTAAGGAAGCTGGAAATGCAAGACCAGCAGCCCTTCGTGATAAAAAACCTTGAACATCTAGGCCTAGGTGGAACATACCTCAAAATAGTAAAAGCCATCTATGATAAACCCACAACCAGTATACTCCTAAACAGACAAACAATGGAACCATTTCCGCTGAAATCTGGAACAAGACAAGGATGCCCCCCCTCACCCCTCCTGTTCAACATAATTTTGGAAGTCCTAGCTGGAGCAATCAGAGAAGAGAAGGTGATCATGGGTATCCAAATAGGAAAAGAGAAAGTCAAGCTATCTCTCTTTGCAGGTGACATGATCGTATACCTGGAAACCCAAGAGAATCTGCCAAAAAACCTCCTTGCACTGATAAAGGTCTTTGACAAAGTCTCAGGGTATAAAATAAATGTACAAGAGAAAACGGCCAATCTATACACAAATAATAAATAAACAGAAACCCAAATAAAAGCATAATTCCATTCACAATAGCCACAGAAAAATGAAATACCTTGGCATCTTCCTAACCAGAGACATAAAAGACATTTACAATGAAAACTACAAAACACTGCTCAAAAAAAATCAAACATGACACAAACAAGTGGAAAAATATTCCATTCTCATGGATTGGAAGAATCAACATTGTTAAGATGTCCATTTTACCTAAGGCAATCTACAGGTTTAATGCAATACTCATCAGATTACCAGCAACATTCTGCTCAGACCTAGAAAAAATAATACAGGGATTCATATGGAAACATAAATGACCAAGAATAGCCAAAACAATCCTCAACAACAAAAAAAGCAGGAGGTATCACATTACCACACTTTAAACTATATTATAAAGCTACAATAATCAAAACAGCCTGGTATTGGTACAAGAACAGGCATATAAACCAATGGAACAGAATTGAAATTCCGGAAGCAAAACCTCAATTTCTCAACCAATTTATCTTCAACAAAGCTTGCACCACCCACTACTGGGGAGAGGAGAACCTATTTAGTAAATGGTGCTGGGGAAACTGGCTGACCACATGCAGAAGATTAAAACAGGACCTCCACCTATCCCCATACACAAAAATTAACTCTAAATGGATCAGAGACCTAAATGTAAAACCTCTAACTATAAGAACCTTAGAAAATACAGGAGACACTCTTATGGAAGTTGGAACTGGCAAACAATTCCTGATCAAAACCCGAAGTGCCCAGGCCATAAGAGATAAGGTAGACAAGTGGGACCTCATTAAACTGATAAGCTCCTGCAAAGCCAAATAAACTATCAAGAGAGCAAGGAGACAGCCTACAGACTGGCAAAAATATTTGCCAACTCCATATCTGACAAAGGCCTAACATCAAGAATCTACAAGGAACTCACATCTGCTGAAAAGAAAAAAATAAACAGTCCTATTGCAAAGTGGGCTAAAGATATAAATAGACATTTCTCAAAAGAAGACATAAGACAAGCCAACAGATACATGAAAAAATGATCAGCCTCACTAGTCATCAAGGAGATGCAAATTAAAACTACACCAAGATACTACCTAACTCCAGTCAGAATGGCAATCATCAATAATTCAAAAAATAACAGATGCTGGAGAGGATGTGACATAAAGGGAACACTCCTACACTGTTGGTGGGAGTGCAAACTAGTTCAGCTTCTGTGGAAATCAGTGTGACGATTCCTAAAAGTTCTAAAAATTGACCTTCCCTATGACCCGGCAATCCCCCTACCCGGAAGAACTCAGGTCACTCTATAAAAAAGATACGTGCACACGTATGTTTATTACAGCATTGTTCACAATAGCAAGAACATAGAACCAACCGTGCTGTCCATCAAAAGAGGACTGGATAAAAAAATGTGGTACATACACACAATGGAATACTACGCAGCCATAAAGAAGAACAAATCATGAACTGCACAGCAACATGAACAGAATTTCAGTATATAATACTGAGTGATCTCTTACAGAAACAAAGAGCTGAGTATTACATGTTCTCACTCATAAGTGAACCCTTGAACGACTACCATATTACTATAAGAAAAGGATTGAAAGTGACGGGAAACTGTGGGGAGGGGGTGGCAGGTGGGATTGATAGTAGTCGATATCTGCCTGAGGAAGGGGGGCACACTTCATCAATAATGGTACCTGCACGGTGAATATTTGTATACCTATCCCTGAATTGTGTCCCACAATTTTAGATGAAAATTAAAAGAGGGAAAAAAAAAGAAAGAAACAGGACCCCTATCCATCAACATACACAAAATATAAAACCTCAAACTATAAGAATCTTAGAAAACTCAGGAGACACCCTTATGGAATTTGGAACTGGCAACCAATTCCTATTCTGAACCCTAAATGCCTATACCTTAAGAAATAAGATAGACAAGTGGGACCTCATCAAACTAACAAGCTTCTGCAAAGCAAAAGAAA